>NC_089765.1:44846909-44861909 GCF_040412425.1 Macrobrachium rosenbergii | reverse complement strand
TGACCTGTGGCGTCTTTGGCTGCTGACTTTCTGAGCTAATCAGAACGCTTTCATTATGCTGTTATTATCACTTTTATTGACAAGTGTAATGGAATCGTTATTAAAATTGTGAACCTTTTGCCAATTCGCCATCTTATTTTTTAGTTCTTGTATTCTTTTTATATCATCATCATCGTCGTCATTATCATCGCCCTGAAGCCATGCGACGCAAAGGTTCTTGCGCTTCCCCAACTCATGTCTTTCCTGTACTTTCACTTTCACTTATCTCCACACATCTCCAGCCTCCGACTGCATAGTTCACATTCAAGTAGGTCTTTGTTTACCTTATTTTTCTCCCCGGGGTGGTTCAGAGGAAATGGCCAAACCATCAACATCTCCACTTATCCATATACCATCTACATACGTAACTTCCATGATTTCCCTTAGGGTAGCATTTATCACTCTGACCTACCATCCAACACCTAATATTCCTCTTAAAGCTTTTTCTTTTCGCAAATCGATGAAATATTTTGGATATTGTTTTGTCGTCACATCATGAGTCGTCTCCGTATAGCTAAACAGATCGTACTTTCATGTGCAGTTTCATTTTATTCTCTTTCCAAATCTTCTTCGGCTTTTACATTGTTTGATTTGCCTTTTTAAGTCGCACTAAATATAAAGTGCCCCAGTGCTTGGCTTGTCAGCCTAAATATCATAAAATCTCAACCGCTGAGTGGTAAGAGTTCTTGCTACCCAAGTCGGGGATCGTTGCTGTCGGTGGATCGAATCCACCAGATGACAAAACTTTAGTCTCTTATAATTCTCCTGTATTATTTACGAGGTAAAGCGAATCGGATGTTAAACAACATTTTTAGCTTAATGTTTGTGAATATAATAAAGTGTGACGATGATGTGATAATTAATAAATATATATATATATATATATATATATATATATATATATATATATATATATATATATATATATATGTATATATATAAACTGCATTGTTGACAATGATAATGTGTACATGCTGCTGCTCCCGAAAACTTAGCCTCTTCTGGTCACAATGTCGAATACATCTGCTTTTAACGTTAATTATCAACGTACCTGTCCATGAGAGTCCTCGATCCTAGGTCAAATTATTTCTTAATCCATAGAGTTCTGAAAGTAGCTAATCGACCCATTCATTGGAACAGTTTATTAATATTAACAGTATTTTGAGTCAGACTATCAGCGTAGACATAAATGTAAAAGGAGAAAGTTCTCCTCTTTCAAAACCAAAGTACAGTGTCAGCTGTCAGCAGCAGAAAATGACGGGAAACTCATTTGGCTTTGGTGCTAATAAATAGACCGTCACAGGGTGTCAAAAATTCATTAAAAAACGGTATGCATCGACGCAGGTGTTTACTTGGCCTCAACAAAACTTAGATCATGTACATATACAGTATGTGTGTATGTATGCATAGTATATGTGTTTACAGATATGAATATATATATATATATCTGTATATATATATACATATATTTATGTATAGCTATTAGATATTTCCTGTATGAAACTCATTTCAAACTTTTTTTTCCTATTTAATTTTATTACGGCGTCAATAACCTTAGATGTTGTGACGCCAGTGTTGGTAACCATAAATCAGTCAGTCAATCACTGCTCCAAAGTTGTTGCATTGCGTTTAGAAGTTCAAAAGTTTTAGATTGGTGTTGTTTCTGCATAAAGTTCCCTTTTTGCAAGACGATACAGGTTTGCGTACGTGATACGAGTTGCAAACGGATGTTCTTGGTATGTGCTCCAGTTGAATAAACCCCGTAGGGGTGGGGAGGTAGTGCCATCAGTGCACCTCACACGGTACACTGTAGGCATTACTTAAGGATCTTGCAGCATCCCTTCGGCCCCAAGCTGCAACCCCTTTTGTTCCTTTTACTGTACCTCCGTTCATAATCTCTTTCTTTCTTTCTTCTTACTTTCCACCCTCTCCAACAATTGATTCATAGTGCAACGGCGAGGTTTTCCTCCTGTTACACCTTAAACACCTTTTTGCTCAATTTCAGTTTCAGCGCTGAATGATCTCATAGGTCCCAGCGCTTGTCCTTTGGCCTTAATTGTATATTCCAGTTGAATAACTGTTCTAACAGTGCCTTTTATGTTATAGAACTGGCTAAATCCACGCTCAGACAAGTAGAGAAGTGCATGCTCTCGAACATAGATACTTCCTTCTGTCTTCCGTGTTCCTTGAATTTATAGTGATAGTTCTGTGAGGCTACTTTTTTTTTTTTTTATAAAACATCAGTGGTTACTGCTTGGAGCTGTATTTTTTTTTTATTTAAAATCTGTTCTAACAGCCTTTCTTTTCAGATCCCCTCTCTCTCTCTCTCTCTCTCCTCTCTCTCTCTCTCTCTCTCTCTCTCTCTCTCTCTCTCTCTCTCTCTCTCTCTCTGTCTGTCTGTCTGTCTGTCTGTCTGTCTGTCTGTCTCTCTCTCTCTCTCTCTCTCTCTCTCTCTCTCTCTCTCTCTCTCTCTCTCTCTCTCTATATATATATATATATATATATATATATATATATATATATATATATATATATATATAATGTATATGTTTATATATAAAAGTATATATATATATATATATATATATATATATATATATATATATCTATATATATATATATATATACATACATACATATATATACATATATATATATACATATATATATATATATATATATATATATATATATATATATATATATATATATATATATACATATATTGTATGTGTATATACGTGTGTGCGTGTTTAGCGCATGTGTGATGATAAATGCAGGCTCACGCACATTTACTGTGTGCATTGTGTGATAAGAATTCTTTTTTTAATATTCTATTCCTGCATTTTAATAATTTTTTTCTATTTAATGATGTATTAACTTATTGTTTTCTTTTAATAAGTATGACCTCTTTCTGTATTTCCCTTTACCTTCTCCTCTTCTTAATGAGCACCACATTCTTTGGAAGTTTGAATTTTAAGGCAGTGGCCCCTGTGGGGTTGTTCCATATGAATAGTGTTCATCTTCTCAATATTAATATTAAATGATAATATTATATCAATCCGGACAGTCTAAAGTACACTCATCACACGAGACGAAATGACACAAAACTTTTGACTAATATATGCTAAAGAAAGAAAGCGAACGAAACGTTATGGAGAACGTTTAGTGTTCGTTCAGGTTTATTGTGACAAATGACGTTCGGGCACGAAATTGTTTAGGATGGCGTTTGGCGAAATTTATTGGCCGATTATATTTTTCCCGAGTTGCCATTTATCATTTTTTTTTTTTTTGCGGGGGGGGGGGAATTGTTTAAGACCGCATTTCGTCGATTTTAAGGAAAATCACTATTTTTTTCATGGTAGTCTACCATTACCATAAAAAATGATAATATAAGAGAGGGTTTAAATAAGCTGCCCCCGGGCTGAACGACGGCTAGTTTAAACGTGGACTTTATTGCATCATAGGTTATGGTTTTACACAGAAAAATATGGATGCAAATTACTTGTGATATAATAAGATTAATAGTATATTAATTCTCATTAGGCTGGGTACCTAACGTTGTTAATATATTTCATAAATCAAATACTTGGCTTGTCTGAGTCACAGTGGTCTTTATGTACGTTGCCTCGGGACATTTATAGTTATTTTGTTTACTTATGTTCATTTAAAATTTCGTCAGTGGTAATATTGAAATGCATTGCGTAGAAAACATTAATATTTGATCTGCAGTTGGAAATGGAGTGAACAGACGTGTCAGCTTACGCAAGGGTATTTTTTAAATCGAATTTCTATATTTACCCTCTCTTTATTTATTAATTATTTTATCTGTTTTAAAATCACTGCTGTTCATTTGAGAATGGTAATGTAACTTTCGCCTAACATCTCATCTTCCTCGTTTAGTTTATGTTACGGGAAAATTACTTAGTGATTTTATCATTGTCATATTTGGAAGTTTGTGTTTTAAAAGTCATTATGTTTTTAAGCAGCCGCCCACTTTCAAGAGAGTCTTTTTGCTATTTATTTAAATAAGCTGGTATAAGAAAGTATCCAGATTTTACTTTATTTCTTATATAGTAATTATTAAGTAACTATTGTCACGAGAAAACAAGTGAAGGTCTTATTCATGTTCTGCTTTAATATGTACACGTTGAAAAATTTTTTGATGTTGTTCATTACATTTATTTAATCTTTTATCCTGATATGTATTTTTCCATTTTGTAAGTTTGTTTTTTGTATATCTAGTCATATAAAGGCTTTGGCTTGTAACCTGGTTCCAAAAATATTGCTAAAATCCTGCCAAGATGACGAGACCTATATTCAAAGATGTGTATGTGAATATTCCTTTAAAGGAATTTTGGTTTGTCTGGTTTCATTTATAATTAGAAAAATGTTTGCTTTTCAAGTTTTATTATTTATATTATTATTATTATATTATTATTATTATTATTATTATTATTATTATTATTATTATTATTATTATTATTATTATTATTATTATTATTATTATATGAAAGGGAGGAGACCCTCTTTCAAGCATGTATTGTTTAAGAGAATGGCAGCGTCAGTGGAACTGATTTTATATAAAGCCTTTTCAATTCTTGTTATTATCTTCTTTTCATCAGGGCTGATATTTACTAATAACAGGCCGATGCACATAGTCTGGATAAGGAAGGTAATGTTTTTTTTTTTTTTAAACAATCTTACTTCATATGAACGGAAGTTAAAAATGGCGTGTGATAGCCGTAGAGTTTAAAGACTTCCAAATTACCGCATCTGGAAACCAGGATTCGTCGTATTTCTCGGGTGGAGAATTATCTTCGTGGTCCTTCTGAGGGCGCAGCGAAAAGCAGAAAAGAAGATAATAAGAAGAATTGAAAATACCTTGTATAAAATCAGTTCCACTGATGTTGTCATTCTCTCTAACAAAGCATTATTATTATTATTATTATTATTATTATTATTATTATTATTATTATTATTATTATTATTATTATTATTATTATTATTATTATGAAAATGAACCCCATTCATAAGGAACAAGCCCACCATAGGGGCCATTGACTTGAAATTCATGCTTCCAAAGAGTATGATGTCCATTAGATAGAAGTAACAGAAGGTAAAGGGAAATACAGAAAGAAAAAATCTATTATTAAAAAAAGAAATAAATAGATTTACAAATTTGTAAATAAATAGAAAAGAACTTAAGTAAATGAAATACAAGAACTGTATTAGGTTAATAGTGCACTGCATCTTCGCTTGAACTTCAGAAGTTCCAATTGCAAGACATCCTTAATATTATTAATATCATTATTTCTTAAAAATCTCATAATAGCATGAGTCACTAAAATGGTAAAGAAAACCAGAGTGGTGTAAATGTAAATTTATATTGGAAATATATATACAAACGAGAGCTTTCGAGAACTTGCTCAGTTCCTCCTGAGAAGGAGAATCGACCAGGTTCTCGAAAGCTCTCGTTTATGTATATATTTCTAATATATATTTGCATTTGCACCACTGAGGACCTCTTCATCAATATTTTATTATTATTATTATTATTATTATTATTATTATTATTATTATTATTATTATTATTATCTTGTTGTTGGAGAATAGGAAATATATAATTGTTGCTATTCTGTCTAGAGACCTTTTGATAAGCTGTCGTTTATTGACGTCACTATAAACTCTTTCTCTCTATCATGCTTCGTTCAGGTTGTTATTTCTGCGTTCCCAAAAGGGTTGTACATTACGTGGCCCTTTACAACCCTATCCTGAGTGCCTCATTCCCGCCCCCGCCCCCGCCCTCTTAGTATCGATTCGGGGAGATATCTTGATCGCTAAGTGTCTTATCCCCGAGAGACTGGCAATTAAATGGTAGGTGTTTATCCTGTAATAGATTATTTCTTTGATGGGTATTACTCATGATGGCAGTTTGTCTCGGAAGGCCTTTGCTTCTTTCCTTTTTAGCCCTTTTTTCCGTGTTTCAAGACCGGTGTGATTATGTAGTCAAACGCCTTATTGGTTTAATAGGTACTGTTTATAAGGAATTTTAAGGCTCTTTACACACATATACAGTATATGTGTATATTTATGTCTCGGAAGACCTTTGCTTTTTGACTTTTTTCCCCTTATTTCCCTGTTTCAAGAATGGTGATTTTTATAATCAAACGCCTTATTGGTTTAATAGGTACTACTTATAAAGACTTATAGCCTCCTTACACGCATATACAGTGCAAATGTGTTTGTATATTTATGTCTCGGAAGGACCCTGCATTTTTTGCATTTTTTCAATACTGGGGTACTTATATAGCTGAACGCCTTATTAGTTTAATAGGCAATGTTTATGAAGACTTCAAAGGCTCTGTACAGGTACACACACACATATATTATATTATATATATATATATATATATATATATATATATATATATATATATATATATATATATATATATATATATATATATATATATATATATATATATATATATGTGTGTGTGTGTGTGTGTGTGTGTGTGTTTATATGCATGCATATGTATAATATATAGAGATAGGTAGATAGATAGATAGATCATACATATATATACTGTATATATATATATAAATAATATATTTATGTATATATAGACACACACACACACACACACATATATATATATATATATATATATATATATATATATATATATAGAGAGAGAGAGAGAGAGAGAGAGAGAGAGAGAGAGAGAGAGAGAGAGAGAGAGAGCCAACTCATCTTTTTGCCTGTGAAATGTGGAATTGAATGTGAATGCCGGAAAGAATGTTGAAGCTATTAAGGTGGCGTTAGAAGAGCTGAAAGGGCCAGAAATGTGAAGAGAAGAATAAGTAGCAAAAAGTTTACCCTAGGTGAAGTTATGTAATGGTTTCATGAGATGGTCTGGTCATGTGGAGAGAATGGATGTCGATAGGTTGGTGGAAAGCGCATCAACCTGGCGTGTTAGAAATGGTAGGAGAGGAAGGTGTAACCTCTTATCCAGATCCTCTTTCGCACCATCTATCCGTCCCTATCTAGGTATTCATTTCCCCATTTCTATAAAGTTCCAAGCGGAACAAATGCTAACCGTTTTTATCAATTCCGTTGCATATCGGCACGTTTCTCACCCTTTCAGTTTTTCTTATTTTACGTAAGTAATTATTCTGGTAAGGTTCCACCCTCTATCTTTCACTTACATTCTACAGTGACACATAAAGTTCCATAGAGACTAGTTGGTTCAGGAAACTCTTAAGACACTCCAGCATTGGCTTCCGTAGACCCTCCAATTTCCTCTTACTCTTTGTACACATCCTGTTACCTTTCTTGCTTCACATATTCTTTCACTTACTTCCATTCTCGTCATACCATGATTCAAAATATTTACTTCATATATCTTTTTTATTTTAAGATTATACTGATTCCATTCTCTCACAGTTCATAATAATGTTCTCTGCTTCACTCTTTTGGTTTCCATTTACTGTCATAACTGTACTTCTGCTGTATTCTCTCTCCTCTATAAAACGTTAAGTCTTTCAGTATTCTCTGCAGTTTCTCTGCACTATCCCCAATCACTACTGTATCATCAAACATCAGCCATTCTACACTCCATACCGACGCGTCCTTTTATCCCATAACTTTACTCTAAAATCTGTTCTTTCTCTAACATCTCACATCATTCCATCCACAAAGGTATTAATTAGCCATGGAGACGTAATACATGCCTCCTTTTCATCATAAAACTCTCTATCACTTCAGGCAATTCACCTCCTACACAATACCTACTTAACACCACCTACATTGCCTCTGGCGTTTGTAATAAGCTCTCGTAGTCCATATGTGCCACGTACAGTATTTCCTCTCATTTCCAACCTTCTTGCATGTGGTAAAAAGGTAACTGTTTCATAGAAAACACCCGATCCAAACACGCTCTTTCTTATGTAAACTCTCACTGTTCTTCCCATTTGAAACCTGTCATCTGTCTTACCATTTTACAGCCTCTACTATCACATTTACACATCTGCAAAGGAAAAGTTATTCCTCTCTCCCATTCCTTTGGAACCTTTTCCCTCATTCAGAAATCCCATACATTCCCAAATCAGCCACTCAGTTATTTTCACCACTTTACCACATTATTTATCTATAATACCGAAAATTACTCATGTCTTTCCATTTTGCAGCCTCTTGATTGCCGTCCTTATATCCTCAACAGTAATTTCCACAAGCATTCTCAAACTTAACCAAACCCTCCCACTGCTGCATCTTTTGTCTTCACATTCAACAAGTCCCTACAATACTCAAACCATCAATCTAGATCTGAGTTTTCTTTGGACACCATCTCTCCATTTGCATCTTTTATTCTGAGATCCGCTTGGTCCTTAACCTTTCTATCTGCATTTGCTTCCTTGTAGAAGAACTTATTCCCCTGAAGTCCTGTTCATCATTTCCTCTATATTTTAATACATGGGTTCTTATTCTCTCTCATCATCTCTTTGACCAACTTAGCCATCCTCCTGCATTCCTGCATACAGTCTTCTTTTTTTTTTTTATACCAGAAAACATTTCATACGATAAACTTCTCGTTTTCTCCTCCCATCACTCATTATTTTTTTCTTACCCTACTGTTTTTCATTGTCAAATCTATGGAAAGGATACACAACAAAAAGAAATAGCGCTCCCTTGTAGCATCATACTACTTACTTGACGAGACCCCATTCACATAAACTTTGTATCTTCTTTGGTATTTGATAATTTCAGTTAGCTTTACATACTTAATGGGAATGCCATAGGACACAAGGCATTACATGAGATGGATCTGTGGATGCTTTCGAATGCTCTCTCATAATCAACAAAAGCCATCAGAAAAGGATTTTTAAATCCTATACTGTGCTGTACAGTAAGTCTTAACACACGCAATTGGTTTGTGTAACTCCTTCCATTTCTAACACCAGCTTGAGTAAGCGTGCGGAATATTTTCAGCAAAGTCAAAATAAGTGCAAAACCCCTTAAGTAATCACATTCAACTTTGGTACTGGTACCCTAGCTTTGATCTCCAGCTCCCTATCATCAGGCTTTGTTTCCTTATTCCATATCCTGCAAAGGAGTCTAGTTATTGAATGAATTTGTGTGGGCGTTAGGTACTTGGATATCAATCAAATGATCTCCTAAACCTCTTACTCAAGAACTGACAGAAATGTTCCTTGAAGTGGTGTCTCTCTTCTTCTGATGTTACGAATGACCGATCCTTCCTCCTGACTGGTATAGTCTGTGGGGTAGCATTACACAAGTGCCACTTCCTGACTACATGGCTTTGTCAACATCACAAGCCTGTTTGTCCAAATATTCTCTCTTGTCTCTTCGTGAATATGGTTTATATTCACTATCTAAACTTGAGTACTTCGAATGCTCTACTTTACATTCTTAATCTATTCCCTGAAGTTTGTCTGCGTGTCTTTTGCTTTTGCCTATTTATAGTACCTCAGGTCTCATCCGATATCCAAGGTTCCTGTCTTTTTTACCCCATATCCCAGTACCGTCACTTCTTTTCCAGCAGATTGATACACATTCTTGATGTTAAATCAGTCGTCATTGATTGCCTGCTCCTCCCAAGATATGGTTTCTAGAATTGCAAACCTGTTTCAACATCAAGCATAAAAGCCTTTTGATATTCATCCAAAGGAAGCTTTACTGTATCAAACCTAGATACTCTGTCAGCATTTTTTGTTGGACGCTTTTAATTTCAGCTGAAGTGTGGCAGTGAGAAGTCACTAATCATTTGTTTTTACAGCTGCCATATGGAGGTGCCCAGGTGTATTTATGGATGTCCTTATGCTAGAAAAGAATTCTTCCAATGTCCATGGTATATGCATCACAGAAACTAATAATTTGCACCCCATTTTCGTTTGTTTTCCCACCCAGCCCTTCCTTACCCATTAAATCCTCCATACCTTCATTGTTCCTACCAACTTTTGCATTCATATCACCAACAACAATTTCTAATACTTCATATACAACTCTCAGTTTTATATAAAATTCATCTTCAGATTCTTTGCAGAGTTCAATTGTTTGGTTCATCGCAGGCTAAAATACTCGTATTGCACTGTTTTGATTGAAATCATGCCAGTAATAATGACAGATCACTGCTCTCCACAGGCCCTTTCTCATTTGGTGTTAAAATCATGCCTACTTTACCAATTTTATTTGCTGTTGCTGAATAAATATACACACTACCCCTCTCCAGTCTCTTCTTTTCCCATGTCGTGTCTGTGTCTTTTAAATTCACTTTCTCCCTGTTCTTTCTTTCCAATTTGATTTTTGGGTATCCTGTTCCCAATTTTCCAATTTGATTCTTGGGTATCCTGTTCCCAATTTCTGTTCTCGATTAACCTCAGTACTTATAAGTTAGGATATTCCTAGCACCCCTTATGCTTGGGTCCATTGGTAAATTGTACTTACCTAGTTACATGGCAGAATCTGTAGAGAATTCATTGGTTAAATACAATAAAGGTTAGGGAGTTCCAATGAAGTGCTCAGCTCCTAGGTGACTAATGCCAGTGACCCTTGGTTTTCACCAAGATCATATGCCAGTGATTTCTGGTGCTCCTCCTGAGCAAGGCTACAATTTTTTTATTGTTGTTCTAATCTTTATTTAAAGAAGAGTTTAACCTACAAGGCAGCAGGGGTCATACGCTGAGCTCGGGCGCTGAATCTAGTCTCGACCAGCTGGGCCAGCAGGACCTGGTGTTCATAAAGTGGGCAGGGATGCAAAACCTGAAAGTATATACAAAGGGTACTCATAACAGTGTTATGATTTTAAAACTGGAAACAAGCTCTGATCGGCCTAGATGTAAAGCGGGCTTTTACTGCAGAGAATCACAGACGTCCAGAGCATTGACACTGAGTCGTCGTGACCATGATGTAGTAAATGTGATGACACAAAGTGGAAAATATGATCTCTTCAGAAATTTTATCTGATTAGAAACAGAAAGAAGAGTGAAAGAACCAGTTATGAGAAGGTACAAGATGAAATCGAGGGATGCTTAACAGTATAGGTATCAGGCATTTTCTTTAACAGTGCTTCTAAAAAAAAAAGAGTTAGGGAGAGAAAGAGAGGCAATGAACCGGGTATTTTGGGGGCCGGGGGATTGTGGGGTGGCAGGGGAGGGCCACCTCAGGTGATTGTGAAGAATTTGATCCGTGAGGCCTCGCTGATTGTTTATATGGAAGTGTAAATGCGCGTAGGAGAAATTTGTCTTTGGAAATGGACTCGCTCCCAAGTTTGTTTTATAGCTTTGTGATATTACTGTTAGTGATTATGATTTTATATCTCTCCCAAGCCTGGATAGGGAGGGCTGGAGTCAGCAAACATCTCCCAAAACAAATTATGAAATGAGCAGTTCAGAGAATGTTAGAAACACCTGGAAAATGCTTATCGAAAACAGCGGCCCTGGCTAGGGATTAAACTAAGCAGAAGAAAAAGGGAGAGAAAGGAGGAGTGGAGGAAATTGAGACCTTTGGCAGGTATGAGGCACATTGCTTTTAAGGCGAAGATGTGACCTCTGAAACTGTCACAACGGGGCTGCTATATCACTTAGTCTTTTGATAGAAAAAAATGCCTAGCTAAAGACGACATGCGTCTGCCCAGAAAACGAATTTAATTTAGTCCTGGTTCATAGTCCCAAATACATTACTCGAAAATTGTTACGGTCGTGAGCTGAAAGTTCTTGCCTTCTAAGTTAACCTGGCCAGTAAGGAAGTTTGAAGGAGGGTGTAAGATAATGAATGTGACTCGGTAGTCTTTTATAACATGACGAGCTTGATGGCACGTGCTACACTGCGCTGGAAGCTGCCAGTGGATGTGTCCTGTCTCCCCTATCCTCCCGATTCCCTACCTACCCCGCCCCACCCGGGACGGACAAACAGGTTTGCAGGAGGAGGGTGAATGTGTCATGCCTCCCCTACCCTCCCGATCCCCTACCTACCCCGCCCCCCACCCGGGGTGGACAAAGAAGAAAGATCCACTCTGATTTTATTATTATAAGGCAGATCATAGTGTTAACTTGTGGTATCTAGAAACTGGGAGGATAGCAAAAGAGTGCACAAATATTTTGAGAAGTGTTCGGATAAACAATTAACTTCAGCTCTATTGGCCATATCATACGTTTACAGGACCATACATTTCCAAATTTCTTTCGCTGTTTAATGCTGCTCATTAAATTATGGGTGCATTTCGTGTTTAGTTTCAAGTTGAGATTTTTTATTGAACGTAGTCCAGCTCCAGTTAAATAGTTCTCTCTCTCTCTCTCTCTCTCTCTCTCTCTCTCTCTCTCTCTCTCTCTCTCTCTCTCTCTCTCTCTTCTCCAATCTGTCTGTCGTAGAAATTAACTGGTTAGCTTTTCAGTGAAAGCATACAAACATAGACATTGCGAAAGCTGAGACATAAAAAGCAAAAGCGCAGACAGAGACACAGAGAGTGGCTCATGTGTCAACCCTTAAATCATGGTTCCAACTTGAAATTTTTCTACCGTGCTTCATTAGCTCTAGATGCGCGAGCTTATAATTAACTTGTAGCAATTACAGCCTAAGCAGCATTATCTAATTCACAAGTTTGTAGCTTAGTCCAGCAGGTTTCTTAATACTGTTACTGTTCTGTGAATTATATTTAATGGCGCTAGGTTGTCCGGTACCACAAACACACAATATATATATATATTGTTTAATCATCAGTGGTAAAACCTTCTCTAATAGTTACCTAAGCATTTTATAGATGCATTTTTTGCAGAGATTAGGTGTCTGACTATATTCAGACACTGTCCTTAGACTTAGATTAGAGAAGGTTTTGCTTAGGAGCGGGATTAGGAGAGAAGCGAAATGCAATTTTAACAGCATGCTCAGTGTTTAGAAGACATGCAGATGAAACAAAAACTATTGCCTGTAGACTGTAAAGTAGGGACAATAGTTTGAGATTTTGGTTAAAATAAAAATAAATTGTTTAATGTTAAGTTGCCTTATTGGCGGTGAAATATCTCAAACGGCTATTTTATTTGAATAAAATATAATGCCTAGAAAATTTAAACTGCCATTAAAATTCATGTTTAATAAAATGTAATAAATAGACAAAACGAATTTTTGCGGGTATTACTAAACCATACTAAAACAAAAACGAAAAAAAATCTTAAAACTTGCAGTATTTCAAAATGTTCATCAGTATGAAGTGGAGCTTTGCACGAGCGATTTTCACAACGCCACTATATTTTTGAACCACCAGTATTTTCTCTGTTTATGGTCAACGTAGTTTTCGTTATCGACCGATTTCTTCACTTTTCCAAATTTACAGACTTGCAACTGGCCATTCCATACCTCATGGGCTGATAACTGTTACTAAAATTCAGTTAAAAAAAATAATAAACCGCAGTAACAATGTAACCTCTCTCGTTTCTTTTACTGTACCTCCGTTCACATTCTTTTTCTTTCATCTGACTTTCCACCCTCTAAAAATTGTTTTCTAGTGCAACTGCGAGATTTTCCTCCTGTTCTACCTTTCAAACCTTCTTATTATCAATTTCCCTTTCAGCGATGAATGACATGACAGGTCCCAGCGCTTGGCCTTTGGACTAAATTCTGTATTCAAAGGGTAGTTTAGTTAAAAGCCTTCCGTTACTGAATTGTCCGGCACCAAATTGTCCGGTACCGAATTGTCCAGTACCGAATTGTCCAGTACCGAATTGTCCGGACGCCACATTTAATACAACTACTTATAGTACTACTTTTTAAGTAACGTATTACGACTGTTCTTTTACTGAATTCAAATAACGTTGCGAGAGAGAATCGGCTTCATAGAAAACAGTCTCAAGCATTTTAATGGGATACTACGTTGCGTTCATGATCCAGGTTGACGTCCACCTGGCAAGCGTGGCACCTTTCAAGTCAGTTGCTCTAAGGAGGTTTGAGGAGTAAGACGTGCCGTAGGGAGCTCTGTGCCGTCTTGGTGTGTATAATATTTATTATTGCGTTCCCGTGAGGTGATAATTGTTTTGATATTATGAAATGAGATTTTAAAGATTCTTGTAAATAATCTCACGCTACAATTGATCCAATCTACTCTTTCTGTTAAAGGAAGGAAAAGGTCAACATGGCTTTGTCTCTTGACTGCATTTCGGTCGTTGAATCTTCTGCATTGTTTGAAACATTCACGAGTTATCTCTCTCTCTCTCTCTCTCTCTCTCTCTCTCTCTCTCTCTCTCTCTCTCTCTCTCTCTCTCTCTCTCTCTCTCTCTCTGTGTGTGTGTGGTTAGGATTCTCCAGATCTAAGGATAGTGCTTGAATATAGTCAGACATCCAATCTCTGCTAAAAAATGCATCTATAAAATGCTTAGGTAACTATTAGAGAAGGTTTTGCTTAGGAGCGAGATGAGGAGAGAAAGCGAAATGTAATTTTAACAGCGTGCCTAGTGTTTAGAAGCTATGTAATTGAAACAAAAACTATTGCCTGTAGCCTCCAAAGTAGGGACAGTAGTTTGCGATTTGGGTTCAAATGAAAATAAATTTTTTAATGTTACGGTGCCTTGTTGGCGATGAAATATCTCAAACGGCTATTTTATTCAAGCCGAATGTTAGGGAAACAGGAAATGTTAAATCATATTTAGTGTGAATGATAACCAGTCCAAAAAGAGGCTTTGTAGTATTGAAAAACAGAATTAGTAGAAAATAAATATTTATACTGGTAAATTTATGTTAAAAGGTAACATATCCATAAACACATTTTGTTCCCAAAAAATGTTCACGTAAATGTGAAAAGTCTGAACTGCTGCAAAAAATAAAAAAGGACCTGAGATATTATTGATGTTATTGGGATTTGATATATCACGAATGCAGTCTCTCTTTCTCTCTCTCTCTCTCTCTCTCTCTCTCTCTCTCTCTCTCTCTCTCTCTCTCTCTCTCTCTCTCTC
>NC_089765.1:44831909-44841909 GCF_040412425.1 Macrobrachium rosenbergii | reverse complement strand
ATATGTGTACATTTTTGTGTTGTAAAATCATACTGCAGTATTTTATTATCCCTATTCTTTGACAGTACTAACCAAGATCATATTCTCTCTCTCTCTCTCTCTCTCTCTCTCTCTCTCTCTCTCTCTCTCTCTCTCTCTCTCAATATTTTACCAGCCGGTTCTTTGTCAGTACTGTTTGAAAAGCACTCTCTCTCTCTCTCTCTCTCTCTCTCTCTGTCTCTCTCTCTCTCGCATTAACGGAGAGTGTGACCTTCCAATGACCTCAGCCGGAAGTCGGGATGTCTTTTGTTTACAATATCATCCACAGGCAGGCGATAGAAGACGCCCAGGTCACGAAACAAAGCGCTGGGGACGAGTTTTATTGGCACAGTTCTGTGCGCTGTCTTTTTTTTAATTTGGTTGGTGTGTTTACATTTTTTGTTTGAAGGAAACTCCTTCACATTTTTGGTGCCATCTCTTACCTGCTTGTTCTAGGACCGAGAATTCAATTAGTTTTGCAAATGAGGTGAAGCTGCGAGGCCGTTTCGATGGAAAATTATACTTGTTCCTCCTTCTGTGATAGGATTCGATCACTTGCAAGGGAATTTTTACTATTTGAAACGTTTGACGTCATTGTAATTTAACTGGGCGCCGTTTATACGTTAACTGAAAGGGTGGCCGAGTTATTGTTTAGTCTTATGGTGCGTGTGATAAATAGCGCCTAGTCTGATCCTAATTATATGGGATTGTAGGTGAATGAAGAGAAAAATTGAAGAGAAAAAATTACGCTTCTTATCACTTTTCATGTTTCATACATTTCTGATAGTATTTCCTTGCACATATGTATATTCTGTATTGCTGGTGGTATCAAGCGGAAGTGTTATTAAACGTTAAAGTAGGTTTCAGTATAACTATGAAATTCACCCTTCATTCATTGGTCTTTTAGTGTCTATCGGCTGTCCATTTCTCAGTATCCCTTGTCCTAAGGATTCTGTAAGATGTCTGTGCTGATTCCATAAGGCTGTCTCCTTAATAGTCTCTCTCTCTCTCTCTCTCTCTCTCTCTCTCTCTCTCTCTCTCTCTCTCTCTCTCGTCAATATTCTGTACGATCTCTTGTTTATTACATAGGCAGAGTCCTTGATAATCGAGTAGAAAATTATTTGGAACCATTATTGTTTCATCTCTCTCTCTCTCTCTCTCTCTCTCTCTCTCTCTCTCTCTCTCTCTCTCTCTCTCTCTCTCTCTCTCTCAATTATTTCAAGATAATGTACGATCTCTTGTTCATTACTTGAGGCAGTTTCCTAAATAGTCGAGTTTGAAATAGTGTTGAACCAGTATCTATCATGCAGTTCTCTCTCTCTCTCTCTCTCTCTCTCTCTCTCTCTCTCTCTCTCTCTCTCTCTCTCTGGTGCAGTTATGAAAAATAATGTTGGAGAATGACCAGAACTGCGTCAAAATGTATTCCTTCATATCATAATCAAGAGTTGAAAATTTCTCTCTCTCTCTCTCTCTCTCTCTCTCTCTCTCTCTCTCTCTCTCTCTCTCTCTCTCTCTCTCTCTCTCTCTCTCTCTCGGGTATAATCATGTTGTCATTTGGGCTCGGATGTTGGCAGTCTCAGGGGCGCCATTGTTGTCAGTGTTTGGAGCTCTTCTTTCTCTTCTATGTTGGAAGCGAAGTATGTGGGTGTTAGGTTTCTTTTACGGTTAATCCTTTTGTCATACTGTTTTGATCATCAGAAATATTTCCACGTTAGTGTATATTTTATCTTAGCATTTTTAACTCTCTCTCTCTCTCTCTCTCTCTCTCTCTCTCTCTCTCTCTCTCTCTCTCTCTCTCTCTCGCCTCACAACCGATAAACCCGCGTTCGATCCCCAAAACCGGGTGAGAAAATGAATGGCATGGGCGGGTGTCCTTAAAATCCAATAATGCTTTTGTTGGTTTAAGTGGAAAGAGAGAGAAAAATAAGTTTCGTAAATGACTAGCGCTATGTCAGTATGTATACAGTTATATTATAGTCAAGAGAGAAGAATTCTCTCTCTCTCTCTCTCTCTCTCTCTCTCTCTCTCTCTCTCTCTCTCTCTCTCTCTGGTGCAGTTATAAAAAATAATATTGGAGAGTGACCAGCACTACATCAGAATGTATTCCTTCATATCATAATCAAGATTTGGGAATTTTCTCTCTCTCTCTCTCTCTCTCTCTCTCTCTCTCTCTCTCTCTCTCTCTCTCTCTCTCTCTCTCTCTCTCTCTCTGTAGTAGCGGAACACTGTTACGGAACAATTTGCTAAAAGTCTACGGAGACCCAACGCACATTTTAATACCTTGTGGTTTCAGAATCTATCAGGGTAAACTAGAGGCAATATTTACGTAGACCTTTTATAACCTAGCATCAGCATTATGCAGAAAAGTAGAACAGATTTTAATTAACACGACTTACTCAAATTGCCACACAGCTGACCCCAAAAGACCCGGGTTGACCTTTCACGCCCCTCTCTTAGGTCAGTCTTTCCCTCTCCGTGATAATAGACTTTGAGTGGAGGGGAAATAGTTGATTGAGTCTCTCTCTCTCTCTCTCTCTCTCTCTCTCTCTCTCTCTCTCTCTCTCTCTCTCTCTCTCTAAGGAGTTGACTGAAAGAAAAGGAAGATAAAATGGTATAAATAAGGGCAAAATTTGAACATAAATAATAGGATAGTAATTTTATTTCAAATAATAATATGTATGCAAATGAATTTTAATCCATAAATTAGATTTTTTTTATGCAGAAGTGCACGATCTCTTGTATTCATTATACTTTCGTATACATATTGCTATCCTTTTAATATATTGCATCATTTGATACTTGAATACATATATGCATAATTCGGAACTAAAGTATAAATCATACGCATGTCCATAGGAGCATGTTATCAACATGTGCAGTCGCACGCATGCGAACACACACACACACATGTATATACGCACACACACACACACACACACACACACACACACACATATATATATATATATATATATATATATATATATATATATATATATATATATATATATATATATATATATATATATATATATATATATATATATATATATATATATATATATATATATATATATATATATATATATATATATATATATATATAGAGAGAGAGAGAGAGAGAGAGAGAGAGAGAGAGAGAGAGAGAGAGAGAGAGAGAATGTGTTGCTACATATGTGTAATTAATTCCTGTACTTAGCAGTGTACATGTGACTAGATTCTGTTTATAACAAAGAATTGTCTTATGTTTCACTGGTATTAAATGCATTTCCGGAATCATCTTTATACTTGATTAATCGACCGTAATCTACCTACTTGAGGTAGATTCCACCCACCCCATTGCCGAGGGATTTTCTTGGTGGAACTAATTATAGATTCATCCCTCTTTATTTACGGTTACAGCTCTTTTTTTCCTTCTTTTTCTGATCTTTCTCCTGCCTTTGTGCGTTAGTCCCATTGTTCATATTTTTATAAGTTCACAGCTGCTTTATAGATTGTCTGGAAGAAGTAATCTAAAGTACATTTTTCAAGAGAAAGAAAGAGGGAGACATGGGGGAGTATACGGCTTAATTATTATTATTATTATTATTATTATTATTATTATTATTATTATTATTATTATTATTATTTCTGAAGATGAACCCTATTCATATGGAACTGGCCTACAGGGGCCACTGGCTTGAAATTCGAGCTTCCAAAGAATATCGCATTCTTATGAAAGAAGTTACAGAAGATAATAGGAAATACAGAAAGAGGTCAGTTATTAGAAAAGAAAGATAAATTAATAAGTAAAAGATAAAATATAAGTAAATTATAAAATACCAGCAGAGTTGCTTTAGGGTAGTAATGCAGTGTAACTTCGCCAGAAAAGATTTAACTATTAGGTATTTAACTATTTTGGAGAATAATCATTGTCTTTTTGTATATTCAGTTGTGCAAGCTTATAATATATAAAGAAATGCGAGGACATATATATACACATATATATATATACAGTACATATATATATGTGTGTGTGTGTTGTATATATATATATATATATATATATATATATATATATATACAGTATATATATATACATATATATATATATATATATATATATATATATATATATATATATATATATATATATATATATATATATATATATAGACACATCATGAAGGAAGCGATAGGGAAAGGTATCCTTATCCTTTAACAGTTTATTTTCAATGCCGACCTTTGCGACGAATTCCAAGTCGCATTTTCAAGGCTATAAAATATAATTTGCGAACATTAATAACTTAAAACAATTTATGGTGGTATGCAGTGAAGTAAAAACATTTAAAAATAAACAACACATTAGAAGATAAACCCATTAAAACTAAAAGGAGTTCACTAAAATCTTAAAACAACCTACATATATGAAAGAAAGAGCAAGACTAACATAAATAAATAAAAACAGAGTTAGGAAAACCAGTTGCCCAAACTAGGATATAAACAGTTTTACAGAAGACGATTGAGTGTTTAACGGCAGTACAGTCTTTTTGATAATTATGGATTCTAAGATGGTTAAGTCGTTGTTGTTCTGCATTTGGCCTAAGGTTGAAAAATCCTTGCTGTCAATATAAGTTTTACATAATTTTGAATGGCTACATATATTTGATTGTTCGGGATTAAATAACCTGCTACCTGTTCTATGACTTATGCCCCTGTGGGAATCTGTGCGGACCTTCAACAGCCTCCTCGTACATCCCACGTACTGTATATCCCGTGATCACATCCCGGGCAAGTGTATTTGTATACGACGCTGGACGAAAGCAGAGGACTGAGTCGGTCTTTGATTCTAAACAGAGACCCTGTTGTTAAGGGATTTTTTGGGATAATTTTCAAATTCAAAGCAGGAAAAAACTTCTGAACAATGGATGTGCAATTTTTCCTGAAAGTATCATCATGCACGAAAGGGAAACTTGCATACATCTTCAGTTTCGGCACAGTAGATACAGTTGTTGATTGAGTCATTTTCTCCATTAGCAGTTTGTTTAAGGATCTGAAAAGATTCGTGAAGGAAAACGGTTATTACTGAAATATTTCATCAAAAAGGATATTTTAGTGAACTCCTTTTACTTGTAATGGGTTTGTCTTCGAAATTGTTGTTTAGTTTTAAATGTTTTTACTTCATAAAGAGCTGTTGCCATTGCATATCATCACAAATTAATTTTATGATTAATGTTCGCAAATTATATTTTACGGCCTTGAAAATGCGACTTGGAATTCGTCGCGAAACGTCGGCATTGAAAATAAACTGTTAAAGGATGAGGGTGCCTTTCTCTGTTACTTCCTTCATGGTGTGTGCTTCGAGCCTCAGCTCCGTCCTTATGTGTGTGTATGTGTGTGTGTGTGTATATATATATATATATATATATATATATATATATATATATATATATATATATATATATATATATATATATATATATCAGCTGACGTACCCGGCGTTGCACGGTAAAACTCAAAGCATAGAGCACACCCAGACCGTAGAATACACCAAAGCATAGAACACACCCAAAACGTAGAACACACCCGGATATTTATTTATCCCAAACTTCTGTTAGACTGGAAAAGGAACCAAATTTATCCATAGTGTAAGATCAAAGATTTTTTATTTATAGGTTTTTAAAAATATACAGTATACAAATTATAAGGTAAAACCTTTCACAAATTCACTATAATACTACTTTAACACAAAACTTGATTGTAAACAACATTTTTAGTTTTACCATCAGGAGCAAGAATAAATAAAGTCTTGTGTGAACCCACCCTTGAGCGCACAACATGAAGTTGTCCGTGGGAAAAACATGACGATCTCAAATCCACTCCACAGTACTTAATAGACTGTCCCTGTGCCTTGTTGATTGTGATCGAGAACGCAAATGTCACTAGAAATTGCAATCTCTTAAAGTTAAAAGGGAGATCCGTTGGAATGAGTGGTATCCGTGGGATAAAAACTGTTTCACCCTCTCCCTTTCCTGTTAAGATAGTTGTTTCATTTACGTTGCCCAACATTTTTGACATTTTATATTTCACCCCTTCTCACCCCTCTGCTCCTGTCGGGGCTGAACTTAGACTTAAAGGGCATTGGGCGTGTCACTATTCATCTCAGCGACTTCGAAAACTATGGATTAGACACTAATATCTGTCATTTTCGGTTATTTTTACATCTCACCCCCTTTGGTGCCAGTGATGTCTTACCCCCGCAGCATTCTTTTCTAGATAGTAAGTCATATGTACACCGAAACGAGGTATGGTAAACCCATAGAGTTTATTTAGTTACAAAGTCTACGAGCAGAACCAGAGCCATTTCAGGGAAGCCCTTCGCACCCCCACCCCATTGGTGCCCTTTGGTGCTAGTGATGTCTTACCCCCTCCCTCCCACCCCCGCGGCAAGTATTCATTTCCAGATAGTAAGTTATATGTATACCAAGTTTGGTTAAAATTGCTCAGTGAGTTTCGGAGTTATACTGGAACATAGGCTACACACGCACACATCTATTTATGTATATTATATTATATATATATATATATATATATATATATATATATATATATATATATATAATATGTGTGTGTGTGTATGTATGTATGTATATGTGTGTGTGTGTATCTCAGACCGAAGTATTTTAAAGACAAAATCCATAAATGAAACAGACGGAAAGAATCCTCTTCTTCGCATTTGAATTATCCACCCCCGTGAGTCCCGTGACGTTATTCCTGCATCTTGTTATTAGGGTAATAGCCAATGATACTTTCCCCGTAAGTTTCGTCTTTCGTGAGGGACGAATTCCGCAGTGTTCGTGCGGTTCTGTCATTAAAATCTCTCCCTCTTTTCTTCGTATTCATCTCGGAGGACATGAAGCCAGCAACGAACATGGGGTCTCGAAGCTTCGGAACACGCTGCTCTTGAACTGAAGATGGAACCCGATTCCGCTTTTTGCATAATTTGCTTTTAAAGGTTGTATATCCCTGAAGTTTACCAGAGAAGTGAATGTTGCACATTTAAATGAAGGATATTTTTGTTTTGTTGATAATGTAATGGATTCCAGGTTACGTGCTCATGTTCTTTTGTTTCAGAATGTTCGTTTAAGAGCAGTTTCAGTTGACGAGAACGAAGCCTTTGTTTGGCTTTCAGATTCGATGGTTTTATATTCTTCTTCTTCTTCTTCTTCTTCTTCTTCTTCTTCTTCTTCTTCTTCTTCTTCTTCTTCTTCTTCTTCTTCTTCTTCTTCATTATTATTATATTATTTTATTATTATAAAGGGGAGGGAGAGTTCAATCAGCTCATAAACGGATGTTTAAAAACGCGGAGATAGGTAGTTCTCGGATTAAAACGGCTCAGAGACTGACTTTCCTTCTGCTGTCATGCTTTGGGAATCTTTTTCTGCGTCTGGGGTTTTTTTTCGTGAGTCATGTAATCGTTTTTCATGAAACCCCAAGTCTTTTGTTTCTCTTGTGATGAATCCCCTTCCTTCCTTCTGCATTATATACACCTTTTGTTTGACCATGGCTAGAAAAGTGCATTTGGTTGCTCATCCCATTGGCCTTTGCTCTAAAAAGAAAGTTGTTCATAGAAATAAAACCTTATTTTATCCGAAGAAGAAATCAAACTTAATTAAATTTTAGCTGCATTACTTATGGTACTGCTATCAGATACCGACATTTCTGAATGGTGGTCCATTCGATTGTACTCATTGTTGCATTGTGACTTGTTAAGAATTTTTAAAGGCCATAGATTATATTGTATGTTTTGTCCATCAAGATGATAACAGTTAAGAATTTTTTAAAGCCTTAGATTAATATGTATGTTTTGTCAATCGAAATGATAAAGAGGAATAACAGGGTTTTGGAGGAAATGCAAAGCAAGGGACATATGCAATTTAAGGCTAGTGACAAACCTCATCCTTCCAAAAGCTGCCTTTTCACCCCAGAACTGAATTTTTATGTTTTGTCAAAGATTCTAGAGACTAGAGACGGCTCATTCTAATTTCTGAAATATAAGGAAAAAGCTAGATTTAGGTGTGCCGTTGAAAAACAGGTCAAGGTCAAACTAACTGGGTGAAATAATTACCTAGTCGCTACCAGGTTTGTCATATTCAAATAATTCGTTTTCAGCTTTTAAACTGATCTGTTACCTTGAATAATTGGCCAGGGTAAAAAAAAAAGTACATTTTTGTTTTTCAAAATCAAAGAAAAGTAAAATGCTGACTTATTAATTGATCTGCGACAAGTAAAAAAGGTCAAGGTCAAACACTTAATTAAAAAAGTCACTAGCCCCAAGGTTCCTATTTGCCAAATCTTACAAAAATCAGAGCAGAATAAACTATTGATCGTTGTATTGATCTGTGACCTTGAAAATAGGTCAAGGTCAAAAGTATTTGGGAACGAATTTTTAACCCCCAGTGTACTTGCTACCAAATCTCATGAGAATCGGAGAAAAAGGGAATAACGACGGAAATATATGTTTTGTCAAAGCGATTAAAGCTTCAGAAGGAAATAGACTTTGGTGTATTATGATGACAAACACGCCATCTGACAAACCGTTTAGCCTCGGGCTGCGTGAGGTTGCCAGAGACCGCTATATGATGCATGTTAAGGAAAGGGAATCACAGCAAGAGCAATCTGTTATCGTTATTTATTCCATATAGATATTTTGGTCCTTTAAATATTTAGATTAGTATACGTTGGTTTTTATGAGTTTAGAATCTTTTTATGACGTTACAGTCTAAAATTAACCAGAATCTTCAGCCTCTTAAAAGAGATATTTCACATTGTGTAACGGACTAATATATATATATATATATATATATATATATATATATATATATATATATATATATATATATGTATATATAAACTGAATACATCAATGGATTGATGTATTCAGTTATCTAAACTGTATGTATGTATGTATGTATATATATATATATATATATATATATATATATATATATATATATATATACATATATATATATATATATATATATATATATATATACATATATATATATATATATATATATATATATATATATATATATATATATATATATATATATATATATATATATATATATATAAAGGATTAGCTGTTATTTTCAATATGTTTTAGCAGTCGGAACCTTCTTTGACTTTTCAATGTCTTTTCACGAACCGAACTAGATCGAGTGTTCAATCTTTGATATGAACTCTTATGAATTGATAACCCATACAGAGTCTGCAGGAGTGACTTTGATTAGGTTCGTGCGTATCAAATTTGACCTTGGTCCGTTCACGTGATGCTGACGTAGCTTCTGCGGTTATGAACGTGGCTGAATCTCTTTTTGCATTGTATGTTTGCTTGGAGTTTTATTCAATATATATATTTTTTATATTTATATATATACTGTAGATATATATAATATATATTGTTAACTCCATCTTGCATTTACATAATCGAATTTGCCTTGGCATTATGTTTGAGTTTTCTTTGCCAATGAGTTTCCTAATTTGTAACCTTTGTCAAGTCCTTTCCATTGAACTCACTTAAATATTCGAACCTCATAAATGCCTGTTAAGTCCCAGGGAGAATATAATCTCAAAATATTTCTGGCTGAATTTTTATTGTATAGAGGACCTACACATTTTCCTGTTTAGTGATATCTTGACTGGTTGATCGGCTTTATCTGAGATTAATTGGTTGAGTGGCTGAATAGGCGGGCGCCAAGATAAAGACAAGACCAAAATGAAGCTAGAAGATTAACAACAGAAAAACCCTCAGGCTAAACGAAGACAAATTAAAGACACATTAGTAGGGTTGATAAGAAACGTAGAAAAAAATGATGATACAGAGCCGTGTAGTGTAGATAGATAATTTAGAAGTAGAAAGCAGTAGAGATAGGGAGAAACCTAGAAGTACTAATTGATGAACAAATAGGTGAAAAAGGTAATTTATATGGCAAAT
>NC_089765.1:44824409-44826909 GCF_040412425.1 Macrobrachium rosenbergii | reverse complement strand
TATATATATGTGTGTGTGTGTGTATGTGTGTACATAATTATACACACACACATCAAGAGGGTCTATAGTACTTTTTGGTTACAGTGTTTTAGGAAATCAATATCAACGAATTTTTGTAATGTCAGATAATCCTTTGGTTTAAATGTACTTTGTAGCTGTTATTAATTGAAATACTTATTTTATATCGTAAAAGAATGTGAATCAAGAATGAACAGTGTTTGAAATAGATTCTAGCAGTAAAATATGTTTAAAATTATAGCATCTACTGGTCACATTGAAATAAGCTTATCTTTTCGGTACACACACAATCTCGAGAAGGACATGAAGTGAACTTTCTCTTACTACGCTATGCAGTTCTTTGTGCTTAATAGGAAGGCACGTTTTGAACATCGCAGTTAATAAAAAGCAAAGAACTGAGGGGAGTTAGAGAAGAAAATAACTACAGGCTACTATCAATAAAATAAATTCAAGAGCAAAAATTGATTTTGATGCTCCACAGTAGAGAAAAACCTACAGAGATGTCTTAGGGAATGAAACATATTACAAATCTCTGTGCAATAAATCTGACATTCGATGTTCTCGTGGCTCGTTTTAAATGGTAGCTGCTCTCTCTCTCTCTCTCTCTCTCTCTCTCTCTCTCTCTCTCTCTCTCTCTCTCTCTCTCTCCACAACCCCGCATTCTTAAACTTTGGAAAGGTTGGTCAAACGCCTTTGTAACTTAATTCTTACAAGTCGTTAGTAATGTTCCTTAGAAAAACATTAGTTTTGTATCGAACTCCATGAGATGCAAGTGATGACAGGCAAATGCAATCAAGTAACCAGAAGAACAGAAATATGTTTTTGGTGATTTATATAAATTGAAAAATATTTACCAGAAATTACATAGTCAGAAGTTACAGAACATTTGTATGTACTGTATATGTACATCTAGGAAGTAATTATAGCAATGTATATATTAGTGAACAAAATATATCGGTAATAAATATATCCTTATAGTTTTCAGTTTCATCTTTGAGTGTAAGTATTTATAAAAAGCCGTAAATCCTTTCAGAGGTTATCTCACAACTGCAATATTTTTGTTAAGGCTCTCTCTCTCTCTCTCTCTTTCTCTCACACACACACACACACACACACACACACACACACACACACACACACACACACACACACACACACACACACACATATATATATATACATATATATATATATATATATATATATATACTGTGTATATATATATGTATGTATGTATGTATGCATGTATATATATATATATATATGTGTGTGTGTACATACACATACGTATATAAATTTATATATATATATATAATGTGTGTGTGTATGTATGTATATCCATATATATATGTATGTATGTATGTGTGTGCGTGCGCATAATTTATACAGTCACCAAACGAGAATTTTGCAATGTACCTATACTTGGTTACAGATGCATGAGATATACCTTCTTGATACACCTGGATCTTAATATCCTGCAACACAATCTTGCTTTGCTTGGAAAGGCGCTGTTTCGTGCTGCAGATAAACCAACCGACTACTCTCGTAAACGTCTCCGTTACCATCTTAAGCTGCGATCAAAGCTGGACTGGGATTGGCGCCAGTTTTTTATAAAGAACAATCAAACGTTTGATCTCTATTTAATGAGGCCTGTTTTTTTCTTAGCTCACCTAACGTGAGAGTTCATCTGGTTTGAAGGAGATTTGGGAAACAGAATTAGAAGTCATCTTTGTTTTGGCTCATTACACTGAATGTATTTTTTTATCTATTTATCTATATATATACATACACATTATTTATATATATATATATATATATATATATATATATATATATATGTATGTATATATATATATATATATATATATATATATGTATATATATATATATGTATGTATATATATATATATATATATATATATATATATATATATATATATATATATATATATAATGCATCAGACCTTTCATGCAGAAAGTTGTTGCAAGTTGTAGTAACGATCGTGTTTTTAGTACGTTCAAGTTTTCTTTGTTATCCTTGCTTTATCTCAGTCCCTGGCATAAGAAAAACTGTTGAGAGAGAGAGAGAGAGAGAGAGAGAGAGAGAGAGAGAGAGAAAAGAGAGAGAGAGAGAGAAAGAGAAAGAGAGAAATGATTATTAGAAGTGCCTGTTTGCTTTCAAGGTAAAGATGAAAACCTCAGTTTGCATATGTGGGTTGACGTTTCCTGAGGAGCCTCTTGTTTAGAGTTTGAAGTGGCTAATTTGATGAATTTTCCATCAGAGGATGCTCCCCACTATTTCAGGAGTGACAGGACATGACCTGGCCACAAAAACTAGTCTTGTTTCATTCTAGAGTCACCCTTCATTGTAGACATGTGGTTCTTGGTGGAAATAAGCCTCCACATGCGCAGTTATCCATGTTGCTGTGACAGTCCCCTCGCCATCTCAAGATCTCGGGTTCGATTCCCGAGCAAGTCTCTT
>NC_089765.1:44796909-44819409 GCF_040412425.1 Macrobrachium rosenbergii | reverse complement strand
CCCATTTCAAATTGGCCAAAGAAACTTCTTAATTGTTGGGCCATAGCCCCTTTTCAAATTGGCTAAAGAAACTTCTTAATTGTTGGGCCATAGCCCCTTTTCAAATTGGCCAAAGAAACTTCTTAATTGTTGGGCCATAGCACCTTTTCAAATTGGCCAGAGAAACTTCTTAATTGTTGGGCCATAGCCCCTTTTCAAATTGGCTAAAAAAACTTCTTAATTGTTGGGCCATAGCCCCTTTTCAAATTGGCCAAAGAAACTTCTTAATTGTTGGGCCATAGCACCTTTTCAAACTGGCCAAAGAAACTTCTTAATTGTTGGGCCATAGCCCCTTTTCAAATTGGCTAAAGAAACTTCTTAATTGTTGGGCCATGGCCCCTTTTCAAATTGGCTAAAGAAACTTCTTAATTGTTGGGCCATAGCCCCTTTTCAAATTGGCTAAAGAAACTTCTTAATTGTTGGGCCATAGCCCCTTTTCAAAATGGCTAAAGAAACTTCTTAATTGTTGGGCCATAGCCCCTTTTCAAATTGGCTAAAGAAACTTCTTAATTGTTGGGCCATAGCCCCTTTTCAAATTGGCTAAAGAAACTTCTTAATTGTTGGGCCATAGCCCCTTTTCAAATTGGCCAGAGAAACTTCTTAATTGTTGGGCCATAGCCCCTTTTCAAATTGGCCAAAGAAACTTCTTAATTGTTGGGCCATGGCCCCTTATCAAATTGGCCAGAGAAACTTCTTAATTGTTGGGCCATAGCCCCTTTTCAAATTGGCCAAAGAAACTTCTTAATTGTTGGGCCATAGCCCCTTTTCAAATCGGCTAAAGAAACTTCTTAATTGTTGGGCCATAGCCCCTTTTCAAATTGGCCAGAGAAACTTAATAGTTGGGCCATAGCCCCTTTTCAAATTGGCTAAAGAAAACTTAATTGTTGGGCCATAGCCCCTTTTCAAATTGGCCAAAGAAACTTCTTAATTGTTGGGCCATAGCCCCTTTTCAAATTGGCTAAAGAAACTTAATTGTTGGGCCATAGCCCTTTTCAAATTGGCCAGAGAAACTTCTTAATTGTTGGGCCATAGCCCCTTTTTCAAATTGGCCAAAGAAACTTCTTAATTGTTGGGCCATAGCCCCTTTTCAAACTGGCCAAAGAAACTTAATTGTTGGGCCATAGCCCCTTTTCAAATTGGCTAAAGAAACTTCTTAATTGTTGTGCCATAGCCCCTTTTCAAATTGGCCAAAGAAACTTCTTAATTGTTGGGCCATAGCCCCTTTCAAATTGGCCAAAGAAACTTAATTGTTGGGCCATAGCCCCTTTTCAAATTGGCCAAAGAAACTTCTTAATTGTTGGGCCATAGCCCCTTTTCAAACTGGCCAAAGAAACTTCTTAATTGTTGGGCCATAGCCCCTTTTCAAATTGGCTAAAGAAACTTCTTAATTGTTGGGCCATAGCCCCTTTTCATATTGGCCAGAGAAACTTCTTAATTGTTGGGCCATAGCCCCTTTTCAAATTGGCTAAAGAAACTTCTTAATTGTTGGGCCATAGCCCCTTTTCAAATTGGCCAAAGAAACTTCTTAATTGTTGGGCCATAGCCCCTTTTCAAATTGGCTAAAGAAACTTCTTAATTGTTGGGCCATAGCCCCTTTTTAAATTGGCCAAAGAAACTTCTTAATTGTTGGGCCATAGCCCCTTTTCAAATTGGCCAGAGAAACTTAATTGTTGGGCCATAGCCCCTTTTCAAATTGGCCAAGGAAACTTCTTAATTGTTGGGCCATAGCCCCTTTTCAAATTGGCCAAAGAAATTTCTTAATTGTTGGGCCATAGCCCAATGATTACATTAGGGGGTCTACTAAGGTGGTGGAAATATCAAAGAAAGTGCAGGAGGGGAGGCTGAGATGGTATGGACACCTGTTGAGGAGAGATGAGGACCACGTTGGTAGACATACTATGGGGATGGAGGTCCAGGGAAGAAGAAGAAGAAGAGGGAGACCAAGAAAGAGATGGAAGGACTGTGTGAGGGGAGACCTGCGTGAGAAGGGAATTGATGAGGCAGAAGCACAGGATAGAAATAGATGGAAACAGCTCATCCGAAACGGCGACCCCATATAAAAATGGGAACAAGCTGGGAAGAAGAAGAAGAAGAAGAAGTTGGGCCATAGCCCCTTTTCAAATTGGCTAAAGAAACTTCTTAATTGTTGGGCCATAGCCCCTTTTCAAATTGGCTAGACAGACTTCCCAGTCCTTGTCGTTTTGTACATCTTGCGCATTACACGAGGATCGACCTGTATTATGTATTATTTGTTTTTCGGAACCATAAAATTGCTTATTGAAATAACGTGTTTTCTTACTGAGGTGCCTTCAGTTTGAAAAGATAGTTCAGGCAATGCCAGTAGTCGGCCATTGCATTTAAGTAAGAATCGTACAGAGCCGTTTCGAAGTGCTTAATGATGACAGTGGCAAAGTTATATTATAATAAAATCTAATTGTAATAATAAAAAGACTGTTAGAAAATTTTCTTAGGATTAGTCAGTTGAGAAATCTCATTCAGAATGTGGCCAGAACAAAATTACCTGTAGGGAAATTTCATGGTACAATAAAGCTTTGAAGTCACTCTATGACAACATTCACACGAGGCCAGAATCACCTGAAAAAACACCCTTTGTTTCATTTTTTTTAAATAGTTTTAAGTCTACCAAATCATTGTTGAAAATATTCAGTGTAAATTAAAATTTTCCATATAGTAAAACTATAAAAAACATGCTTATAAGAAATCGTCCTCACCAAAGTAGCAACATTATGAAATCCAACGTATGGACTGTGATTCATTTTATTTGGCCCTGACAAGTAAGGAATTAAATTTCAGAATAAATTAACATTGAAAAATTCTCTTATTGTGAACCAATTGAAAAATGGCTTCGAATTGGTTGGTCTCTTGATAGTATCATAACAAGATGTACAAATATTGCTCCCAGATTTCTCTTAGTGTTCTTTAGATACCTGGCAAAGGAAAATAACTAGTTTGAGCCAAGGTCAAAAAATTATGGGTCCCATTCAGCACAAGACGTTAGAAATGAATATAAAATAGGAAACTAAAGAACCTTGGTTATCCTTGTTAACGTCCTTTGCTTTTCCTTGGTTTATCTAATATCTGGGCTAATTCTAGACAGCTGTTCCCCACCAGAAGACCTCAGATGTCATGATCTTTGTGTGTATTAGAATGGTTATATAGCCATCTAATCTTGATTGTTGTATGTAAAACAGAGTCATCTTCGTAATCTTGTGTTCTGTTGTAAGTAGTTTGCTAGGAAGTATCTTAGAGTAAATGCAAAAAATCTAGCACTCCAGTCTTTCAATTTCCTTATTGCAATATTGTTTATATATATATATATATATATATATATATATATATATATATATATATATATATATATATATATGTATATATATATATATATATATATATATATATATATATATATTTATATATATATATATATATATATATATATATATATATATATATATATATATATATATATATATATATATATATATATATATATATATATATATATATATATATATATATTATATGTATGTAGATGTATGCATACATCCACAATTGTAAACATGTTGGGAATATTTTCTCCCTAACGCAGTTTTTATTTAACTGGGTGTCATTGATACCAGGGGTTATTTTCTTATATTTGTCATAGGTTGAATTAAAATGAAAGATAAATGGGGTTTTGATTAATTAACTTAACCCACCTTGCCAGCTGTAGTTTTCATTGTTACATCTTAGTTTTAGGATTACTGGGGTTATCCTTTTTGTCACTTATGCGTCCCTTCCCACAGGGCACTGGCTCTGGGAGGTGCTAGCCTTCTGGTTTTTAGCAAATGTTTTGGGATTAGGTTGTTAGACTGATGCCCTATTTCTTCTTGACTGTGACTCACCACAATCAAGAAACTAAAGGTAATGAGTCAACAGAGGCACAATAGATGTTTAAGGAAGAGGCCTGAATTGCTTGTCCAGGTCTGGAATTGAAGTTGTGGCTCTTACTGGTGAAGTATGACTGGTACCTCTTGACTAGGATAACACACAAATATGTGTACATTTATATATATGTGTTAACAAATATGTGTACATTTATATATATGTGTTAATATATTTACAGTATATGTTCGTACAGAGTATGTCTGCATGTGTATGGTTCTACAGTATATGTTCGTACAGAGTATATCTGCATGTGTATGGTTCTAGGTTATAGAACCAAGAGGTTTTATGTTATTGCAATCATGAGACGTCTTGTGAAAGCCGAAGAACTGGAATGATCAAAATGATCAAATCTGGACAAGTGCTTCCAAGATTGCGAGATAGAATGCTTATGGTATAATCAAGACACAGTTAGCTGCACCTAGTCAAGCGTAATGCAAGAACAATGGCCTTCTTAGCATTCATGGAAAGAAGACAGAAAAACAATCCTGTGAAGGAAAGGAAGTCTAGGCTAGATGTAGATCATTTTACTTGAAGAAATAGAAGGTTAGAGATTCAGCATTGTCCAAATGGCTTTTCAGAATGGGATGATAGATACAGGAGAAGATACCGGAGCAGAAGACGGACCCGGTCCCACCAGGAATTCAGTACATGGAGGGACGATAGTGAAGCTGCTAGACGTAAGGATCAGTTGTAAAGAGTTTTTATTGTTTTGTTGAAGTGGACAGAGATTTAATTGGTTTTGCTAAATATGAGAATCAGTTATTAGAGTAATACATAAATAATTAGGTTAATGTTGCTGGATTTATTAAAAAAATAATTAGGGTTTTTGTGTTTAATCCAAATAGGAAATTGTAGTTAAAATAGTGTTATGGAGCAGGAGATACTTTCTTTTTGAATCTATGGCTTACCTAAAAACAGACTTCATGAAATACTTTGTATTTGCTTTTCTTGTAATAAATTATGAAAGTAAATTAATCCAATGCTGAATGGTACGTACTGAGTTTTCCACACTTGCAGGCTATCCAAGTAACCGTCCTTACTTGCCCTACCGAGGTGATCAGCTGTCACCAGGTCAGCAAGTGAAGGTGCTGGCTCCAGGTGGTGGAGTGGCAGTGGCTAGAGTGTTAACAAACCAAAGGTCAGCTCTTCTGGCTAATAAAAGCCACATTTACCCTTCACATGGGGTCATCTCCCCTGCATCCGTTACTGTCATCCTCTTGACTGAGCCCAACAGGTAATATTATTGTAATTGTTGTGGTTCTTGTGTTGTTTTGAGTACATCAACCCATTTGGAAGTGTCAGCTCAAAACAGGAGGTGAGATTTTGATAATATGACTTCTATTATTTTCACTAAGTTTAAAGTGTAACTTAGTAATTGCATACATCAGCCTATTTGGATATGACAGTTCTAAACTGGAGATGAGGTTTTTATCTATGACTTCCACTATTTTCACTAAGTTTGTAGTTTTTTTATAATATTATGAAGCCAACTTCTCCGGCAGAGGGTATAACTGGTAATTCATGACAATAGGTAACTTTAAAATAAGCTCTGGTATTCCGAGGCATTTTATAGTGTTAAAAAAGTTGTGTGATGTCTTAGTCATTACTTACACATAAATAAACACCAGGACAAATACCATTACAGAGTTTTTTTTAATGACTCAGCACTCCTCATTGTGTTTTATGTCTGAAATCTTAAATCTTTAAAAGAGTAATACCCTTGAATTCTTTCATGTTCCTCAGAGGAAACGCAACAATATTTGAACAGATTAATTCACAGTAAATATTTTTTCCACACAGATAACTTAGTTGTAAAATTTGTATGTAAATGAAAAATAAAAGTGTTAGGAAAACTGTCTTTAGACAGGAGATTTCTTGAAATTTTGTGGAAAACTGTCTTTAGACGAGAGATTTCTTGAAATTTTTTACAAACATAGCAGTTTCCCATATCATAGGCTTCCCCTTGTAGCTTTTAAGGAATTTTTGCTTTTGCTAAAAGCTCCCTTTATTTATTAATTAAAAGTGTAGAAATAAGATTTTATTATGTACTATTAGACATTTAATTGTATTTGCAGAATGTATATGGACCTTTCTTCTTTATATTATTCGTTGTCCGTAAGAGAAAATATGTTGCTAGAATTATAAACTAAACCAGATTCATTGACTTAAACAAAAATGAATTGTAATCTCACCTTGGTTTTCAGTGTACCATACTGCACTTACTTGATTTTAATCACATTGTAATAAGTCTGTCACTTTGATACAGTATCAAATTATTCAGTCCTATTATGTTTTTAAACTCATAAGATATGAAGTAAAATCTTATCCTTATCAAAGGCATATTTGTTTCAGGCTTCAAGGAACTGTGGTAACAATTCCATTAGAGAAAGTCTTGTTGGCTTGGCCCAGGGTGTGAATCTGCCCTTAATGAACCTATAAAACATCTCACTTTTCTTCAGCATCTTACATCTTTTGCATTGGTAGATGGTGTACAGTACAGGAAAGAAAAAAAAAGAAGAGGAATCATCCCATCATAAAGAACATCTAGTCAACATGTTCATCGCATCTTCAGATAAAATATTCAAGTAGTTTTTGATGTATAATAAAAACTGGGCTTTGAATAAATTCTCTGATGCAGAATATTACCATAACTTCGCGTGGCCAACGATTTATTTTTAGACAGTTTTACACTTACTACTAGAAATACAGAAAGTGATTTTCATACGTAGCTGAGGTGATCATAACGATACCTGGTATCAGAAAATGGAGACTCGATAATTTGATGTTACATATTTTATTTTATTTTTTCTTTTAAGTGCTCGTGATGAACTCTGATGCCATAAAACATATGTACAGAACATCTAGCATATTCTGAATTTGTATTTTGCCAGATTGCATGTTTCAAATGTGACATTACTTTTAGAGTAAAATGTTTGTAAGGTTGCTGTATGATAACTTCCGTCCTTAAGTGAAAGTAAGTTACATATTTTCGTATCTTCGTCAAGTTTCATGTATTAAGATCTATAATATGAAAACATGGTCTTGTTCAAGTGTGCTAAGACCTAATACATGTGTAAATGCTGATACAGTATCCATAACTTTTTTATGTAGAATGTCTTTTATGCTGTAAGGCTTCATTGAAGTGAACTTGTATAATAAGTGTTTGTGTAATCTAAGTGGAATACTGATGACACAATATGTGTATATGAAGTTATTTTGTTTATTCAGAGTTGACTGTTATTTTTGCACTTGTCATTGAATTGTTCTTTGTCACGGTTTACTGCTGCACAACTTAATGAAAAGGTGTTATTAAACTTCACAATCCATGTTGTAGCATGGTGATCACATTTTATATTTTGTATATTTTCTTTAAAAGATAGATTTAAAGCTTGAGTACTGTAAATTCAACCAAACTTCAGAAAATCTAGGAAAATCTTAGAAAAATCCTTGAAGTATCTGGCACCATGTGATTTGCACATAATTAAGGTGATTTTGATGTTAGAATTTGTCCTTTTTAGAGAGCTGGCTTCAGAATCCATGAAAACGAACGTTCATCATCATAAAATAATTACTTTTAATTTTCACACTTTTTACATTGTATAATGGCATTCCCCCATACAAATTACCCAGTTTTTATCTGGTTAAACTACTTAAGAATGTAAGTGTTAATAACTATATGGTAGTTAACTTTTTCAGTCTGTGCTGTTTCCACACTTATAAAACCTTTATTGAGGCCCTTTGTTTTGGTGATATCTTCATGAGTTCACAGGTAAATTTTCTAATGTCAGAAGCCTGAAGAAAATTACTCTTAACTCTTAAGTATCATGGCCAAAATATTTTCAAAGTACTGTATGGATATCAAGTTGGAACTCATGACTTCTTATGTTAAATGTACTTGTTTATGATACTGCTGTACTTGCTGTTCTAATATTTTCTTTTGGAATTATCTCTTAGACAAGAAAAGATACAAATAAAACATTCCTCAGAGTAGTAATAAGCTTATTAATAATAAATCTAAAGGCAGGATGGGTTGAAGTCATAAATTCCTTGTTGAAACATCATGCTGTGGTTAATATTCAAATAAAGTAATGTATTGAACTTAACAGTGTTATGTTGCTTGGTGCGGCGTTCAATTATTTCAAGGCAGTTGCATAATAAGTAATAAGAAAAATTTGTTGCTAGAACAGTCCAGTCTGATTAAGATTGCTTTAAACCTGTCATACTTATTATGTACTTCACCTTATATTTCATTTTGATCTGATTGTATGTGTTGCCAATGAAAATCAAAATAATAGACATCAAACGATGGGGATTCCATGTTTTAATACCCTGCATAGTTACTGTAAAAATTAGATTTTAGTAATTTTGTTTTCTTTGTCTTAGAGTTGTGATAGATGGATAGGTCTCAGAAGAAGTCAGCATTTGTTACCTTTGGGACACACTGAACCGTGAGAGCCAAAACTGAGTAGCTGCAGCATGGGTGAAACTGAGAGAAAATAGTTAGACTGATAAATAAGATGTCCCATTAGTAGAAAGAGCTATGACTTATGATGGGTAAATATAGCCAGTACTGCTCTGTTTACTGACAAGGAAATTAACAGACTTTTGAAAAGTGATACCATAGAATGGCTGGAGTACAGTGAGAAGATTGTATTACAAATGAGGAATTGGTTGAGAGATATGGTATCAAGAGGCTGGAGCGAAAGACTGATCTCCAAGACGGATGGTTGGACATGGGATGAGGAACATTTAGTCAGAAAAACTGTAGATATGGGAGTAGTAGGACAAAGAGCTGTAGGAAGACCCATGAAATCAGGGAGAAAAGGGATAGACCTGATAAAAGTTCAGAAGAAAGGGCACAGGATAGAGAATAGTGAAAAGAACTCATTTTATGTCTAACCTAAAAAAAAAAAAAACTGATAAAAATGTTTGAGAATAGTGACATTGTCTGAGATTTTAAAGGAAACTGAATTACCTCTGACGCTATATTCGTTTGTTGAATATATCACTGGTAATTGTTAATGAAGCGATCTTCAAGTGAAGTACCTTTTTTCTACTGCTATCTTAAAAGAAACTTTATTCAGCAGTATGTATACATTTAGTACCGTAGTGTACTGCAATTAGAGGGGAGTTATAATTTATCATTTTTCTCAGCTGGCTTTGTCAGTGATCCGTTGTGTCCAGTCATGAGACTGGTTTTCTTGTGTCAGAAACTTATAGTATCAGGTTTCATATTTATAATTTGGAGGAGCCGTCATATATCAGTAAATGTTTTCCAAGTGCCTCGTAATATATCTCCTCAAACTGATTTTTATTGTCGCCATTATTTACATTAAACCAGTTTTCACAATAGTTGATAGAATTTTTACCCATATATTTTTCTTCCCCCAGAGCTACATTTCACAGCTATTCCTCCTTACTTTTGTCGTTAGCAGCTTTACAATTTTATATTGTAGGTTATTCTAGATATAGCTGTTTCTTCTCTTCTCAACAATAAAAACCATTGTTTGCAACATATGGTACCCTGCTGTATTCTGGCACTTTTGATGAAGTGTCTATTATTTAACTGAAAACCCCACAACTATATGGGGTTTCAAATATATCTCGGTCCAGCAATCCTGCAAAATTTCCCTACGTGTTTACAAGTATCAGCGTAAGGAATATGATGACGTGTATTTAAGTAAGTAAAGGCATAAATCATAAATCATCACTAGTACAATACTAGATGTTATTTGCACTGTCCCTTGCATTTCAGCTGTGTTGCTTTATTCCTTTTTACTTTTCATATGTTTATTTTAATAGCTTGCCACCAGGGTGTCTGAACTTCTTTTAATTAAGTCTAATTTTTACCTTTAATTTAGAAACAAATCCTGTGGATGAACCGTTTATTTCTTGAGATGTGACCAAGTAATCTCATTAAATTACTGCATAATATAGTTGTTCCATGGATACAATTTACATTTTTTTTGTAAGCACAAGGATTAATCTGGTTTTGTAACTCCTTTACATTGGGAGTTTTAAATTGCTTTTGAAGTTTATTTCATCATCAAAAGGAGTATGAGTAAATTTATAATGATTGGTTTATCTTGTATCTATTCAATTAAACCAAGTAAATTGTGAGGCTATATAGTATCAGACTCAATACACAGGAAGATTATTGTTTGAACACAGTGAAAACCAGGGGAGTTACCGGCCTTTCTGCTTCAGTTTGCTCTTATGGTTCCATGGAGCACCATCTGTAAACTCACGAATTATATAATTCAATTTGCTATTGTAACAAGTGGCGAAACCAAATGGTATTTAAACGTACTGATTTTGGAGGTATTCATTTGTAAAATGAATGGCTTTGGAAGAACAATTTTACTAATTTTTATTCAAACTCTGCCTTTCATTATTTTTTTAGCCTAATCTTCAGTCTGTGCAAAATAACTCCATTTTGTGCTCCTTCAAGGTTCCAAATATCTGATTTTAAATTCTACACGAGCCTATCTGTTGATTTTAACAATATTGCAGCTTTCAAATTTATTCCATTTGGAAAATGAGATTGCATATAATTTTAGTTGTGTTACTGTTTTGACCTTCACTGGGCCTTTTCAAAAGTTAGTTATTTAGCAAATTTAATATTTCAACATCTTGAAATTAAAGGTTAAAACTTCATATAGCGACTTTATTTGGGGAGGCAGTTCACCTTGACGTGTTGAATTGTAACAGCCTTAAGTAGAATGTTCGTTGCTTTTTCTACTCGAAGTTTTTGACAGCTACTCTATATGTCTGGAAGCTTGGTAGGTTTCTTGACATGGACCAAAAAGAAAACTACTAAGTTTGTTTATAAGGATACAATAATTTGAAATGCAATTTTATTCATGATGAACAAATCGGCTCTTCAGTATGTTTAAACAGCATAGCAGACACCACCGTACTTACGAACATTCAATTCACAAACATTCAGATACAAACAAACGGGATCGCAAATTACAATGGTCTTCAGAGCGGCGCTCCCCTTTGCCACCCATAAGTTCAAATTTTGTTTTGCGCGCTTCTTCTGCACATACAGTACTGTATTGCTTTATACCATACTGTACTTAAAAAGGCATGAAGAGTACAGTAACCAACTTAACAAACAGTTCAACATACAAAGGGCCGTCCGGAACGTAACTCTTTTGTAAGTAAGGTGGTGTCTGGATAAACATTCTTGTTGCTGATCTAAACAACAAAGCAGTAGTGGATCCGTGAAGATCTCCATCTTTACATGATTTTGTATTATTTTTTTTTGTTACTTAATGTTTTTTATTTATGTTTTTGAGAATATGCATGAAGCTAGGTCCTGGAAATTTTAAATATCATGACCTGAGTTTCTATGGATCACAGGTTCTATAGTTTGTCGAACTTCTTCCAAAGCACGTCAAATGATTCTTCAAGCAAAATACATTCCTGTCCTTATAGACAAATTAATGTGTCTTAGATGAAATTACAGTAATATCTTTGGTGCTCATATTGAATTTCTAGCCTCATTGCTTCCTCCCTTTATGGCTTTCAGGCTTTCAGAATACTCTATACAGTATTCTGTAAATTTCATTTCATGTCTGGATGCACTGTTTGCACGAATTAATTGTGTCTGGCCTAACAGAATGGACATTATTTCAGTTCAGAGTGCATGTGAAAATTCTTATATTTTTTATTTTATTTCTGTATAATTCCGTATTTCTGTGCAAAATTATACCAGTGTGTTGCATGCATCTAAAATGTGTTACTTTTGTTATTCCATAGATTGAAGACTTCTTCATGCCAACTAAGTGCTGGACTTCATAAGAAGCATTTAAGTAAAAGTAAGTAAATGCAGTTTTCTCAAAAGTAAAAACAAATATTTTTCCAAGGGGTGTAGCCATATGACAGTTAGTGATAACAGTGTTAGTCCATATCATATCAAAGTTGTCTGAAGGTACTTTTGGATACTATTTTATTAGTTATTTTTATTTAGCTTTGTTTTGACGTTTAGCTTATAGACTGTCTCGGGAATCTCCAACTGTTAAGTTTTATTGTTTTGTTGAGTGAGGCGGGCACTTTTGAATAAGCATTCACACAACATGTATGGGTCTGTATTTCTGGTTTCATCCTTTGTGCCGCAGGGAGTGCAAATTTAATTTTCAAATTCAGTGCCCTTTGCATGTTGTTGAAAATTATAAATCAGACAAGAAAAAAATATAACAACGTCATCAGTTAGTGACAATTGCCGATTTCTTTAGAGGAAGAATTAAGCAATAACCTATAAATGTTTACTTTCACAACCTAACGTCTTCAACAACAGGGAAAATAGCACAGTAGCAGAGACCATTTTCGCGTATTGAACATGTTATAATCTGATTTCTTAAAGGATTTGTTGAATTGTAATATTTTGTACATTTATTAGAATTCCGATCTGAAACAATAGAGGAAAATTGCAAACAAATACTTTCCTCTGAAATATTATGTTTGGATACATTGTAAAGGTTTTGGTTATGAAAATTCTAGTAACTATGCATATGCCACAATCAATATAGCAGGATTCTCATAATAATACCACCCCAGAAAGATTTTTTATTGGAAAAACAGGTCGCCTGAACTCTCAGAATTCGTTACTGGGTTCAGATTGAAATGTCTTCCACTTGGGTTTTATAATAATTCGTGTGGATGTTTCTATTTTCGACTGATTTCCCTTCCTGGGTGAAGAGGAAAAGTATCATGCTATAGTTCATATTTAAAGCTCATCGTGGGAGCAGTCGGAAATAGCAGTTTAGTATTATAGAGAGAGGTGTTTGGAAGTACTGTATTAAAAGACGTAGAGACTAGACCGAATACGTTATTAGGAAGCGCACAAATTTAGGACAAGAGGGTTGGCTTACTATCTCTTGTATATTCATTTTTGCAAGAGTTTTCTTAACTAGCATCATTGCTGTCATATGTATGAAATTGCTCTGAAGATTAGTGTACATATTCAAGGATACTAACAATGAAACAAGAGCCTCCAGTAGTACGTAGTACTCCTGTACGTACTACTGGAAGCTCTGGTTTCATTGATACAAGGGCATGATTTTTCCCAAAGATGTAGGCCCACAGCGCTATATTATGAAGGAACGGCCAGAATTTGCCATCAACACTGGAGGTAAGTTGAATGAAATTTAACCAGAAAATTCTTCTGAGGAATATAAGGTTCGTTGAGACCTATTGCCTGTCTCGTCAGGTCTTTTAATGTTTTTTTGCTTTATAATCATTGTTTTCACTTTCTTTTCATATGCATGGGACATGAACCGTGCCCTCAGCATTCATTTATCTTGTAGTTTTAAAGTCTACTAGAATTCATTCACAGCAGCGAAATATATTCTTCCAAAGTACTCTAAAGCTTTAGATAAAATAAAACAATTGAGCCAGCCTGGAAAAATGAGAAAATCTTTAACAGAATAGCAGTACATTATATATATATATATATATATATATATATATATATATATATATATATATATATATATATATATATTATATATATATATATGTATTATATGTATATTTTATATAAATTTTATACATATGTTATATACTGTATATAATATATATATATTTATAATATATATCTATATATTATATATATATATATTACATATATATATAAATATATATATGTATTATATGTATGTTTTATATATATTTTATACATATATACTGTATATAATATATATATATATATATATAATATATATATATCTATTTATTATATATATATATATATATATATTACATAAATATATAAATATATATATATGTATTATATGTACATTTTATATATATTTTATACATATATATATTATATACTGTATATATAATATATGTATATAATATATATATCTTTTATATATATATATATATATATATATATATATATATATATATATATATATATATATATATATATATATATTTTATATATATATCATTTATATTATATATATATTGTATATATATATATATTTTATATATATATATATATATATATATATATATATACAATATATATAATATAAATGATATATATATAATATATATATATATATATATATATATATATATATACAATATATATATAATATAAATGATATATATATAAAATATATATATATATATACAATATATATATAATATAAATGATATATATATAAAATATATATATATATATATATATATATATATATATATATATATATATATATATAAAGATATATATATTATATACATATATTATATATACAGTATATAATATATATATGTATAAAATATATATAAACATACATATAATACATATATATATTTATATATATATGTAATATATATATATATATATATATATATATATATATATATATATATAATATATAGATATATATTATATATATATATATATATTATATACAGTATATAACATATGTATAAAATTTATATAAAATATACATATATATATATATATATATATATATATATATATATATATATATATATATATTTATATTATATATATATGTGTGTGTATGTGTGTGTGTATATCTAATATAATGTATGTGTCTTTACCTAACTCCCTTTCATGGAAGTGAGGTTTCCTTGTTAAGTGAGGATGGAATGAAAGGTTGAAAGTGTTGAGGTAAACTGTTTGCAAAGTGCATGCAGCATAGTAAGAATGAAAAGCGTGAGAAATGTGGAAAAATGTCAAAGTGGTAAAAAAGATCAGTGGAGAAACCAACCCACAGTTATGTAGGGGTAAATATATTTAAAAATAAATCTACGGAGAGCTTACGGGAATCGGTGCTATTCCCCTTTGAGACTGAAAAGGGGAAACCGAACATATTCCCGAAAGCTCTCTGAAATTGTTTATTTTTAAATATAGTTAGTGTAGGTGAAAAGATGGAGCAGTGTTATAAAATGATTGGGTCTTGTGGAAAGAATGGGTAATGATAGGTTGGGGAAAAAGTGTATAATTCAGAAGGGTTAGGAGAAGGAAGTGAGGAAAACCTAGAAAGGCTGTAGGCGGGTCAAAATATGAAAAAAAGGGGGTCAACCCCCAACAAATTGCTAGAAATTGTTTTTTGCTTGTTTTTGGTTTCCTGATATCTGTAGATTAACATACTAAAAGTCTACCAAGATTGGACTACCGGAAAGTGGGTAAAATTGGGTCAGTTCAAAGATGGGCGCCAAAATTTGAAAATTCATTGAATATGTTTCCTTGTCGATAACTCGGTCATTTTTCACCCAAAACAAATAAAGTAAGAATGTTTTCCTATGTTTTTGAGTTTGTTCTTTCAATTGGAATTGGTTTTATTTGGGTGTGGTCATGCCGTGGGGTGCATTGGGGGTACCCCTACCCCCAAAATGGAATTTTGTCGGTTTCATAGGGAAGTATTTGTCCTCAAATCTAGTCCAAACTGGCAAAACAATGCCTTTTCATTTGTTTTGTTCCTCTGTGTCTCTACAACTATACATCAAAAGTTTACCAAAATTGGAGGGCTTGAAAGCGGGCAAAATTGAGCCTATTCCAAGATGGCCGCTGTGTTCGAAATGACCCTCGGACTTAGTTTTCATTCCTTGACTTCCACAAAACATGCCTGTTTTTTTTAAGTATTCATTTTATCTTAACTCAGATTCACTTAGACATATAGTTTGCCCATGTCTTATTCCTGTCCCTGTTCCCTGTACCCACTGTACACAGCCCCCTCCGTGCCCCAAGCCCAGCCCCCCGGCTCAAACACCCCATTTTCAGTACAGGAATCGCATCCCTAGTCTACATTTGACTGTTATTCTCAGTTTCATATTCTTACCATATTCAAAACTCTCGGCTACTCTTCGTCAGTGAAAGTTAATGCCGATCAAGTGATCAATCCTGAACTCCTATTTCAAAGATTTCTTGTTGTGTCACAAGCTGGGGATTTAACATTACAGGATATTATGGACTATGAACTCAGTCCATATCCTCCCACTCTTTTTGAAGCCAAACACGTTTTTCAGAAAGCAGACAAGCCTCAGTTGGCCGAGGCTCTACGTGATTTTGTGAGTCAATCCTCTAGTAATGCTGTGATTACAGAATCGATACCTGAATCTGAACATTTTGTTCTTGATGGAGGATCTCTCCTGCATCGCTTATCATGGAAAAGTGGGATCAGCTACGGCAAAATTGCTGAAGAATATGTCAATTTCACTTTTTCCAGGTATGGAATGGCTACCGTAGTTTTTGATGGATACAGTGGTGAGCCTAGTATCAAGGACAATGAACACCAGAGGCGACAACGTAAATCACACCAAGTGGTGCGTTTTGACTCCAACACTGTTTTTTCAGGGAGAATGGAGGACTTTTTGTCTAATGGTTGCAATAAACAACAGATGATCAACCTGATCTGCGACAAACTGAAAGACAGGGGATGTGAAGTTATCCATGCACATGGAGATGCAGATGTTGACATTGTCAAAGCTGCAGTGGCATCTGCAAAACACAGAGACACAACTTTAGTTGGAGAAGACACGGACGTTCTAATTCTACTTTTATACTATACAGAAAGGGAAAGCAAAAAGCTCTATTTTCGATCGGACAAACTGAAATCTAAGTATGTTTACGATATCTGTTCTCTGAAAGAACTCCTAGGATGTGAAGTTTCCAGGCAGTTGCTTTTTGTACATGCGTTTACAGGTTGTGACAGCACATCAAGAATTTTTGGTATTGGTAAGAAGGCTCTATTTCAAAATTGATCAAACGTGACTCTGTCATTAAGTCATGTGCGGCAGTCTTCACCACAGCAGATCAGGAATTGTCCACGATTGTTGATTCTGGATGCAAAACTTTTGTTTCTTTGTATGGAGGAAAAGTTGGGACACCCCTGGCAAACCTACGAAACACCTTGCTTGCGAAAAAAGTATCATCTGCAAAGTCATTTGTAAAACCCGAGAAGCTGCCGCCAACAGTATCTGCTGCCAAGTACCACTCACTACGCACATTTTATCAGATCATTGTGTGGATGGGAAAAGACGGAATGATGGACCCAAAGAACTGGGGTTGGAAACAGGAAGATAGCTTTTGTTGCCAGTTATGACAGACCAGAAGCCAGCTCCTGAAAGGCTACTTAAAGTGATTCATTGTAACTGTACATCTGGCTGTTGTAATACACGTTGTAGTTGCAGGAAGTACGGTCTTCCATGTACATCCGCATGTGGACCTTGCCAAGCCGAATCTTGTTTCAACCCAAATAATGAATGTACAGGGGACCCTGACGCAGATGCTGATGACAACCGTGCAGACAGTGCTGTATTTTAAACCACAATGTTGTGAGCAGAACACTGGCATAAAGGCATTTAAAATTGGTTGATGTTAGTATTAACTTTCTGTTTAAGTTGTGTTTCCGCTATGCAATTATGTCATAATACCGGACCATCTCATAATTAACTGATGAAGCAGAAGACTAAACTCGGTTAGTCTAAGGGTGAGGGGAGGTTGAGGATTGTTCAGGTTGTTGGCATCACTCATGTATTCTTTCAGAGGTCATTATGCCAATTTACCTTGGCGTTTTAGTCTCTTGAGGAGGGGGGGGGTTAATGGAGAGACTAACCAAGTTAAGTTTTGTGTGGCATCAGCTGATTTTGAGATGGTCCCTAACGTCATGTGTTTATCTTTTTGTGTCACATGGAAATCATAATCCATAACTTATCAGAGTCTATGGGATGTCATATTTTAGTTCATCGAAAGTCAATATTAACCAAATGTTACAAGGTTTGACACCATGTATGACAAGTAGTGTATATTGCATGGCTTATAACTGTGACGTATGATCATGAGGGTGAGGGTGAGGCCTTTCAAATTTCTGGTACCCATGGTATTTTTCATTCAGATTAATTATGAGGGGGTCAATATTTGGGTTTACTGCAATTTTTTACTGTCCTGAACTACAAATCAACATTTTACGTCATTATGACGTAATATTACGTCACAGGCTTGTCCTAATGATGTAATCATTATCTCATTTGAATCTTAGCTATCATATTTATATGTGTCTGTAATACATTTATGGGGTCTAAAACCAGCCATTTAGAAGTTTGCTGTACATTAATTGTTCATCGGCAGCCATCTTGGATATTATGTAATTTTACCACTTTCCGGTTGACCAAATTTGGTAGACTTTTGGGATGTACTAAAGTAGCCCCATACAAACCAAAAATAACCAAAAAATGTTTTCTAGCAATTTTTTGGGGGTCAAATCCTATTTTGACTTGACTACTGGGACAGACAGACTGAGCAAGGGTCTTGATCTCCACGTGCAAGTCGGGATGAATGGCTCAGTGTAGATGTATGAAGCAGCTAATGTTTTAGCTGTACTGCACAGTGGCTCGTTCATGATTCAGCAGCAGTCAAGTATTTCTGTGCAAGCAACCATGTATTTTTTTTCACTATAACCACCCTTGGTTTGGGGAAACTGCTTAAGGTTGAAAAAATATAATATGCATATGTGTGTCTGTTTGTGTGTTCAGTACTTGCATAATTGTATTCATAAAGAGAGAAGTTAATCCACCTGAATTTATATATATCTCTCTTTGCCTGTTTTACACAACCTGCAAACGTTGTGGATAAGTTACATTCGAGGTGCATATACTGTAGCATGCTCATATTCTGATGAGAAAGATCAAAGTATTATAGAATAATACTGTAAGTTAAGGGTTACCTTCCATTTTTTATTCACCAGAATACTTTTATGCTTAGGCGAACAAAAATATCAGTTCAAGCTTAAATTCGTGAATAATTTGCTAACAATTTGCTTCTTTGATAAATTCATTTCTTGAAAATGGAAAGAATCTTATAGATTATTTGCTTTTGCAATTATTCGGCTGTATGTTATTACTAAATTAAATTAGCAAATCTCCGTCGTAGTTTCATCAAGTTAGCCTTGTGTCTACCAGTACTCTATTAATCCTGGTGTCTGCGGGACTCATGTTCTATAGAATATCCCTTGTTATTATTATTATTATTATTATTATTATTATTATTATTATTATTATTATTATTATAGAATCTAGCGGTCACATTCATATAGGGGCGTCACTTAGGGGGCGCTGGGGGCGGCTACTGGTCCCCCCCAAGACTCAAGTTTGCCCCCAAGCCTCAACTTGCCCCTCACCCCACCAAGCCCCAAGAAGTAACAACAGCTGGTTTTCCATTATTCCTACCGAAATTCAAATGTGTCATCATATTAGTTTATATCTGTCTATCTATCTATCTATCTGTTTTATTTGCTTCAAAAAGCACATAAAATACCTCAAAATAAAAAAAAAAAACCCTGGTGATTAGGCTCGCTTCGCTCGCCAAACCGCCTTGCGCCCCCCCACCCCCCATCAAAAATTTGAAATGACGCCCCTGGTACAATCTCGATTTCTTTACAATTGTTTGGATAGGGAATTGATAAGTTTCTTCATTTATTTCCGTTCGGATGCAATGCTTACAGATGTAAGGAAGTGTGAGAAAATCCTTGTGGTTTATTGTTAACAATTATCATAAATGTATTCAAAGTTTGTTAAAAGTTAATCAGGAACAAACTTAAAAAGATCACTAACTTTTGAGACAAGCTTCCGCAGAACAGATCGGCCATGTGTAAAAAGAAAAAAAATGTATTATTTTTTTTTTTTGTGAGTTTTTCCCTGTTGGGTACCTCAGCGATTAGAGGGGCTCTGTATGGTGGCAGAGAAAGGGAATATGAGGGTATTCAGCGCTGATTGATAGGGGCGAGGGTACGGGCTGACTGTCCTCGACGACTCCTGGTTGATGGGAGAACACTACAATAATTGAGACAGCGAGAGAAAGGAACCACGTTCCTCTTTTGAATGATTCAATTTTCGGTGATGTGATAGTTCTCTTTCTATTTCTCATTTTGTTTTTTAGAATTTTCCGTATATGGGCGTTTATTGTTCTGTGGTTGCCACTTACAGCTAATGAACTCTTATTTGTGTTTATATCGTGAATACTAACGACAATCCGTATTCCTGCACAGTATATATGAATAATTCCTTTGCATTGTTCAGTGTGTTAGTAAATATATCTATTCGACTGAAGTTTAAGAAAGGGGTTGTAGATTGTAAAAATACGAATTAAAGTGATGTCATTCATTTAAAGATTTTGAAAGTCTGATTAATTATGAGATTTGTTTTAGAATCTAGTTGTTAATAGACTCGATATTGATTTGTTTGTCACCAGTCTCTTTGACGGGGGATGATTTTTATACACGACAGTTTTGCAATAATAATAATAATAATAATAATAATAATAATAATAATAATAATAATAATAATAATAAAAATAAATAAATAACTACAATTTTTCATGTAGGTTATCACTCTCTCTCTTATTGCTTATTTGTATATAGTAAACTTGTACGGAAATTGCATTAACCGCTATAAAATAACATAATGGTGATTTAAGCGAGGTTCCCGCTTGGAAATCAAGGAAATTATTTAAAACTCGTGAGCAAGTTGTTGATGAGAGCGAGTGTTGATAACTTATTAATCTGCTATAAAGTTACAGTCCCTTGTCTTTCTGTTGCTGTGAAAGATATTTGCAAAATCAAGGTCTACAAAATGAAAGGGGAGAAATGAAGACCTGGATCAGATTGAAATAAAAAGGTAATGTGAACAACAAAAAGAACAACATAGAGAGACAGTGTCAATTGTGATTAACGCTTTCCAGATGAGCTTCCATTTAGTCATTCATAAGAATTGTTCAAAGAATCATATGAGTAATAAATTAAGGTACCGAGACAATATGTACGTTGATATATTAGGTTTTTTCACATTTTTAAATTTCATGAATTACATATGACTGAAATTTAAAGCATGTAATGTCTAAGGTTACGTTGTAGCCTTTGTCAGAAGTTTACCATGAAATTACTCCAACATTGTCTATGAGCGTGAATAAAGGTTTGTGTAAACGCAAATTCCCTCGGAACTTGATATTATATTTTTCTGGTTATCGGAGGTAAATAAGTAAATTTATACGGTTTAGAACCACTTTGCAACTGAGACAGAGTACTTAGATTTAGGTCAAAATAAACCCATCCAGGATTTATATAGTACTATGGAGCTATATACAGTTGAGAATGTCGAACATCTTGGACTCTTTACACACACACACACACACACACACACACACACACCTTCCCAAAAATTCAAATACGTTTATTTTCTAAGTCTGTTAGCATCGTGGCCTCATTACAATAAATCGCCAATTCATTGCTGTATTTATCCTTCATATTTGTTCCAGATTTACAGTAAAATCCATCCATTCGGTATTAATACCCACGGTTTTAGTTTCATATGTGTATGTTTTCTTCAAACCTTAGCAATAAACTGGCTTTGATATGTCCTATAGATTTGAATCTGGTTAAAAACATGACAACATTGCCTGACTTCAATCCTAGTATAGTGTCCCCTAGTTTTAAAAACTTATCAGTTTTCTTTTAAACTCTGAACCGTTTTCTTTAAATATCCCTCCTTGTCACTCTCAATGGCAGGAAATGTTTAGCTATCATCTTGACAAATGACATCCCTCTTCAGAGTTAGCGAAGATCAATTGCACAAGAAACGGTTGCAGAATCTGCACAAATTGAGCAGCAATTACAATTTCCTGTTACAACAAAAGATCTGAGCTCAGGGTATGTTGGGAGACATTAAATGGTGTCGTTGTTTTGGACTAAGGCAAGCATTTTCTAACATCCACACACAAACACGTTGTGCCTAGATTGACCTTCGTAGAGAATCACATACTTGTTTTTAGTTAACTTGGGTTGGTCACAACAATGGGGAAGTAAGCCGTGGAACCACCAAATTCAGACTTGGATATATTTAAAAATTAGGCAAAAATTTGAAGCCAGAAAGATTAAATTCAAAAGCTAGGATGTTTGCATGTACGTGAGATCGAAGGTTAAAGAAAATGAACTATGGCTAGTAGCTACTAATATTGGACTGGGATGATACTAGAAATGAATGAATCATAATAGAAATAACAAAAATAATGATAAAGGGAATTTCAGGAGCAGGAGGGCAAGAGGAATAAGAAGAATAAATAAAAGAAATTCTGATAATGTAGCGATGCTGTTGACTTACAACGGACCGCTTATGTTTGGTATTACTGCGGTAAATTAATGTTAATGCTTTATGTGTGCGTGGATAACAATTTCAATGGAAGTATAAAATGTATATAGTCTTCTGTTACCTGTTTCAAATACACAACATATTCTTTGGAAGCTTGAATTTCAAGTCATTGGCTTCTGTGGGCTTTGCCTATATAGGGGTTTATCTAGTGAATAAGAATAATAATAAAATTGGCTAAAGAAAAGTTTGACATGTTTTCTAACATGGAAATAAGAATGAGAAGTAAATGAAGATATTTCGCCACTGTCTTGATAGCATATATATATATATATATATATATATATATATATATATATATATATATATATATATATATATATA
>NC_089765.1:44791909-44794409 GCF_040412425.1 Macrobrachium rosenbergii | reverse complement strand
GAACTTTTAATTGCTCCAAACAACTTATCTTCTATGCCATAAAAACCCAACACTTTCCACATTACTGCTCTCTCAGTTTTATCATGAGTCTTACTAGGGGAATGTAAGCCACATACAGCTTTTTCTCTTTATTTCAATGGTTACTTTAATGATTCTCACATATCCGTTCATAAGATATGCCTAATCCACGTGCACATATACTGCTTCATTTTAAGGGGGAAATTGTTTATATATACACGCGTGTGACTGTGTTGTAAGTACAACGATGACTTTAGTACAGGACTCAAAATGGCGGGATCACCTGAAGATAGCTGTTATCATGTTGACAGGGTAACATTTCCGCTGCGCTTTCTTTATGAAAGGTTGTTATTATTATTATTATAACCGACGTTATCGTTATCGTGTTTTGTGTGTGTGAGTGTGTTCTGTACTTTAGATCTTCGGTTGGTTCATCCGACTTTCCTCACTCATATGGCAATTTCTTTTAAATTTTCTTGAAACACTTGTCCTTCCGTGTCATAGCTTTTTATAAATAGAAATGCATTTAGTTTTTCTTTGCATCATTTCAGTTTTTGAGGTAAGTTGCAGAATGGTCTAGGTGTCATATCTGCAAAGGTCCTTTTTCCAATGTTTTTGTGAAATATTAGCGCGATTAATGTATAATTGTCCATTCTGCTACGCGTATTTGTTCCATTTCCGTACTTCTTTATGGTGTTTTTCTACTTTATAGCTAATTACTACGAAATTTGCCATAATTGGTGGCCAGTGAGGCCCAATTAGAATGGGTGTGACCATATCTCATAGGGACTTACTCATTATTAGTTGGAGAGCCTGGTTAATTAAACCCTATAACTTCTGTAAATTAAATGGCAGACCTTTTTCATATTGCTTAATACAAAATTTGATTAAAAGTATTATATATATATATATATATATATATATATATATATATATATATATATATATATATATATATAAAATTATATATGTATACACATATATATGCACATTCATTAACATATATGCATGTATACACACTTGTAAATAAAAACAAATAGCTGGACAGTACGCTCGAATATGTCCATTCTCAGGAATAACTTTAACCACGAGGTTAATCCTGAAAGTGTACCTTTTTGGATTAGTATTAGTACCTCCTTCGGCAAGATGAGAAACGTCAACGCCGCTACTTATAGGAAAGTCTCAACCTTTCGTGGATAGACAATAGCCTTATGATTTCATAGTTATATGCAATCATTTTAAACGAATCCGTTTAAAGTTTCTGCATGATAATGACCTATTTTCTCTATATTTGATATCTGATTTGTCATATTTTGATGTAGTGGAGTTTGACGCACTACCGAAGAGTCTTCTTTGAAGATGTATGCAGTAGTTTATATTGTGGAAGTTTTTTGCACGGGACTCATCAACTATTCAGGAGTCAAAGTATGAATGTAGCAGTGACGGTTCTGTTGTCTTTACGGTGGAGCTTCCCTCTGTCAGGAGAAACGGTTTGCTGTTCGTGTGTATATATATATATATATATATATATATATATATATATATATATATATATATATATATATATATATATATATATATATATATATATATATCGGGAAACACGTACAGTGAAATATGCACTTAAAGAATGAGAGACTCACGAATTTGGAATGACAAACATTGTCGCGTTGTGTTTGTTCTCAGGTTCAACAAATGTGTCTCTGTGTCTTGTTTTTTTTTTTTTTTTTTTTTTACGTCAGTCTCTTATGGAGTTTATGGCAGCTGTACTGATTTGCATAAAATCTGATATGGTTGACTTTTTCTAACATGAACGTCTCGACAAACCGTCGCGGTAGAAAGCCGTCTTTGGAAGGTACTTGGGTTTCACGAGCCTGTTCTGTAAACCGTCACTTAGGCAAGGATAATATGCTGTTAAAGTTATTGTTGTTTTACTGTTATTGTTATTATTATTATTATTATTAATATTATTATTATTGGTGAAGAAATCCACTGTGGTTTAGATGAGAAGGAGAACAGAGCAGGTTCTGGAAAGCTCTCTTTTGTATATATATTTCTAAAATATATATTTACGTCTACACTACTGTGGATTTCTTCACCATTTTAGTGACTCGTGTTACTATGAGATTATTATTATTATTATTATTATTATTATTATTATTATTATTATTATTATTATTATTATTATTATTATAATCATCATCTTCTGTGTCTATATTTTGTCTATTGTGTTGTCTCTACTTTGTGTAACCTTTTATGTCGCTCTGAGCTGAGAAAAAGGATGTTATTATTATTATTATTATTATTATTATTATTATTATTATTATTATTATTATTATCTCGTGTATTTAAATTTTGTCTCATGTATTATCGCTACTTTGTATATCCCTCTATGTCTCACTAATCTGAAATATTATTATTATTATTATTATTATTATTATTATTATTATTATTATTATTATTATTATTATTATTATTATTA
>NC_089765.1:44771909-44789409 GCF_040412425.1 Macrobrachium rosenbergii | reverse complement strand
ATAGATTAGCTCTATACTGTATATGCATATCAAAATACGTACAGATTTCTGTACCAACAGTATAGTAATGAGAAGGCAGCCCCGCGAAAAACCGAATGAACGGAATAAAAGAAGAAAAAGAGGCCGGGAAAAGTCAGCGCGGTGATTTACAGCTCGTCTATGGCACCGGAGCCACCCAAGCTATAAAGACGCGATATCTCTCGCTTTATCGTCTTATCTTTATGGAAGCGAAGGTGTGTCGAGGAAACTTTATAACGCCCTTTGATAACCCGGATCAAAAAGAGAAGGGGAGGTGGAAGGGGGGGAGGAGGAGCAGCAAAAGGGTTTGATCGTGGATAGGGTTAAAGGCTTAAGTTGTGGTATATGAGGGCTGGCAGGGAGGAAAGGGGCGAGGGCGGGCGATTGCCTTTAGGGACCCGGAGCTTTGGCCGGTCGTGCTGGGAGGCGTGACGATTTAATTGGTTGTTGAGTTGTACGGTCGATCCATGTGACTTCTGGTCTCGGTGATGATACTTTGGTGTCTTTTATGATGATGATAATGACAACTAGAGATTTTGGACACCACAAACCTCCACCAAGGCTAAGCAGTCCCTTCTCCCTATCCCCTATAAAATATTCCCTTATCCAGATTCGAATCTGTCCTCAAAATCTGATTGTAAATTTTTATAAAAATCGAGACCTAAAATTTTTCCAAGCTTTTCATCGCTCTATTGATAAGACACCTGTTTCATTTAGCGGGTGTCTTATCTTTATTCTTTGACACCTGTTTCATTTAACAGATCCCAAATTTCTTTAGGGGGATTTTTATTCCATTTCCTAGTTTAGGACTTTAGTTGTTACTTAATTTCAACATTTAGTTGGAATCGAGTTTTATGAGATCCTAGAAGTCCGATTTACAATCGCGTTTTACTAACGTTTAGGTAAAAGGACTTGATTTCTTATCTGCGATGGATTTGACTTAAATTTCTTTGACTTTCTGCTCAATCTGGCTTTATTTTAATCCTGTAATACTTTTCACTACTGTGGTTCTTTGATTTGCTACACGGTGGTACGGTCTGGTTTTCACTTTGTGTAAGCCGACTTTTAATGATTTTTATTTGTAAATTCGTAGTATTGATGATATTACTTTTTCTAATTCTGTAATTGATTCCACTTTGTTTCGTGAATGTTTGGTGATGATAAAATGAGTTATCAGTTGACTTTTCAATGCATTACTTTCATGATGTTTGTCATTCTTTCAAATGACACACACACTCACACAGATATAAATATATATATATATATATATATATATATATATATATATATATATATATATATATATATATATATATATATATATATATATATATATTTATATATATATATATATATATATATATATATATATATATATATATATATATATACACATATATCGTATATATATTTATATACATATATATATATATATATATATATATATATATATATATATATATATATAGTTACAGTTAGCAGTAGCTAAATAAGGACTCACCTGTTTTATAATGTGCAACAACCTTCCACCACCACTCAACAACAAGGAAAGAAAAAAGCAAATATGCTCACTGGGGAAACAGGATTAAAACGCAGGCCCTAATTAATACATATATTTACAGTTACAATTAAATCAGTGGAATGGGTAGATTAATGGCACAGTATATCAGTAATTGATTAAATTCCAGTATTAGCTGTAGGATTCTTCACATAGGACAGGGCTCTTGATTTGGGAACAGTGAAATATGCAGCAAGCAAGACTGAACTCCTCTCTGCAATTGAGAGAAAATTATACACAGTTACTTCGAGCTCAATTATGCACAGCCTAACAAATTAATTTTCTATAAGGCTGAAGGCACAAGGAGGGATTTTAATTCATGAATAACTGCTTAAGGAATTTAAACACAAAAGCGTAAATCACTAAAATGGCCAGACGGTGAAAATTGCAAGACAAGGGAACTTCAGCAAGAGAATCGAGAGAATTACAGAAAAATAGGCTGACCGGAACCTATCTTTCAGACATGTACCTGCTTGACTTGTAATGTGCCCTCGTAACATGAAAGCAAGGTTGACTTCCAGTCGTAGTAGATTCTTCTACTGTGGTGTGAATGGAGTAATGTGCCTGAGTTCACAAAGGGTCCACTGCGCCAAAGTGGGAAGAGCACCTCTCGGCTCTGAATGACGTGTGCGCACTCGTTAGCTCTCTCTGGGAACGCCTGACCCATCTCTCATCTCTTGGCATCCTTGACCTCATCCGGCCACTGTAAACTGGTTTTGGGCCAGTTTTTTCCAGTCTGTCTCAGTTATCTTAAAAGAAGGGAACCAGCCAGAAAAACATGTCGAAGTCTTGGGAAGAAATAACAAAGGCAAGGATTTTTTGGGAGCGCTTGGGAGGGTCGCAGACAATAGTCACAGAAGCAAGGGAATTTCCTGTCCAGCTGAGGGCGGGGGCGAAACTACCCTCTCACTCCAACCTTTAAGAAGCCTAGTGAAAGGGGCTCTATCCAATTGATTATAAGATAGAGTGGCCTGAATAAACATTACAATATATATATATATATATATATATATATATATATATATATATATATATATATATATATATATATATATATGTATATAATATATATCATATATTTATACATATATGTATATATAGTATATGTGTGTGTTCGCTCTAATTTCACCTAATTCGGTAGCGAGAGAAATATGATCCCTTAATTTGTCATAACATACCATTTGTGACGTATGTTTGCGTGAAAGATTTCATCACCGCTTTCTACGATTTAATATATTTCGTCCAAGATGGTTCGTTACTGTTTACCATGACTTTTTAATTGGGCGAAGGTGTAAACGGTTTAACTCTTTGGCTGAACTGTTTTCTTCTTATAATTGTTCATGTTGATCGAGAGGGCAAATGTTATTTCTGTCTTTAACTTGTTGATGGGTTAGAGGATTTGTCCCTGTTTATTCGTTAGTCTGACCTCCTTCTTCCTCTTCGTCTTCTTTTCTTGATGATGGTGATGATATAAGATTAAATGACCCATGAACACGTCATGATTTGTATGAATTTGTGACGGATGCCAAACGAGAGACTTGTGATGCCCCCTTTTGACCTGACCCTTTCCCAAGTCCAAGTAATTGTTCGTGTTCTGAAGATGATTCACTAATAGGCTGTTTTTTCATAGCAGAAGAAGATGACACATTTACCTTGAGACGGTCTGTCCGCCATATGTGCAGTACCCGAACTATATATTTTTTATATATAATCATTCCATTATTTTTAAGGAAGGAAACAGATTTTGAAAAGCTGAAAAGTTTGTTGCATTTGATTACTAACACATTTGAAGTTCATTCATTTTTAAAGTTTTTTTTTTATCTTGCATCGTTAAAGGCTTGATTGTCCATCGCTTGTGGATTATTATTGTTGTTGTTATAAAATAAGAAAATAAAATAAAACAAAGTATACTAAATTAGAAATTAAAAGAACAAACTAACTATTAAAAGTCAGACTAACATTCACAAACAGCTGTTGGTGTGGTTAACCACCTTGAAGTGGCATAATCACCTTTCGCCATCATCCATAACTCTGCTTTGACCTTTCCATGAATCGTATTAGTTTTTGTCTCTGTTCTTGTAAGGTTGAGATGCAGAGGGCGGTGGGATTGTCAGTTTAATGCCCTTATCTACCCCTAAAAGGTTCCTTGCAACGTCCCTTCGGCCCCTAACTGCAACCTCATTCATTCCCTTAACTGTACCTCCGTTCATATTCTCTCACTTCCATCTGACTTTCCACCCTCTCTAACAAGTGTTTCATAGTCCAACTGCGAGGATTTCCTCCTATTACATCTGTTTAACCTTCTTGTTGTCAGTTTCCGTTTCAGCGCTGAATGACTTCATAGGTCCCAGCGCTTGGCCTTTGGCCTATATTCTAGATTCCATTCAGTTCCATATAAGGAAATTAAAGGGGACGGGCAAACCATCCTCTTAACAATTGAAGATTATATGTAGGCGAAAATGAAATGATGAAGAGAATTCCCGAGTTTGTAGTAGAGGGAAGGAACTGAGCAGTCTGAGAATTACTGGGTTCTAGAGAGTTAAGTTAGGGAAAGGTATTCTGACTGTGATAGCAGAAGAGAGAGAGAGAGAGAGAGAGAGAGAGAGAGAGAGAGAGAGAGAGAGAGAGAGCCCACTTTGCGGCTAAGAGACACCCTCTGCTATTTCTTGATTAGTTCGTAACGGCACAACCGATGATTCATATCTGCTTGATGTCAATATCTGGCAATCGAAGTGGTCAAGTGTCTTGTCAACGCTGTCTCCTCTATGGAGAAGTGAAAGCTAAGGCTCGATAAACTGTGGGGTTATTATTATTATTATTATTATTATTATTATTATTATTATTATTATTATTATTATTATTATTGATGTTGCTCCTGTCATTATTGCAAACATTTATTAGAGAAAAATAACGAAATGGACAAAAGATACAGGTAATAAGCCTCTCCAGTAACCTCTTAATCAGTAATCTTTTAGAAGTTCTCTCTCTCTCTCTCTCTCTCTCTCTCTCTCTCTCTCTCTCTCTCTCTCTCTCTCTCTCTCTCTCTCTTACTGTCTACCCTCATGCACGCACGAAAATAATAATACCTCGTTAACTGTTTGTAACAGAAGCCCCTCACATACCACCTAGAGACCGTTCAAATCAGACGATAGGGGTTACTGAGGGCAAAACTCTAGACTCTGTTCACTGTCTCTTGAGAGATGTGGTTTGACTCAAAACGTCTACTTGCTGCGTGGGCGTTCTCATGCATAGCATTTTAGCATATACAGTAGTTAAGTGGAGTTACAGTACTGATACATACATGCTCGCTACAAAGAGAACAAAATTTTGTGGCATACTGCATTTATTTATTTTATTTTATTTACTTTTTTTTACACTCAGGAAGCGTTTGAATGCATACAGTATAAAGCTGAAGGACATATTGTTTATATATATATATATATATATATATATATATATATATATATATATATTATATATATATATACATATATATATATACATATATATATATATATATATATATATATATATATGTGTGTGTGTAGAGAGAGAGAGAGAGATAGTAATATATATGTATATATATATATATATATATATATATATATATATATATATATATATATATATATATATATATATATTATACATATATATATATATATATATATATATATATATATATATATATATATATATATATATATATACATATATATATATATATATATATATATATATATATATATATATATATATATATATATATATATATATACAGTGTCCTTCACCTTTATCTTGCGTGCACTTTCTTGCTACCAGGATGTAAAGGCCATCCCTTTCCAATACTTTTTCTTTCTGCCTATCCAGCATTATCTAGGTCTTCCTCTTCCTCTCCTTCGCAACACCTTCAAATTATACATTTTTCTGTAACTTATTGTCCTCCAGTAAATCCACATCATTCCAAAACCCTTTTTACCACTTCTGCTTATCTCCCCATTTCTCACTGTTTCAACTCTTCTTAAGTCATATATACCATACTAATATACTGTACAGATAGTTCACCTCTACTGTTTAAACCTATTTTCTTTGTATTCGATATCAACACTTTACTTCCGTAAAGGAGCATTGTTTCAACAGTCTCGGTCATACTGTTTTCCGTAGACGTTCTCAATCTTTTGCACGCACCTGCTCCCTTTCTCACTTCGCTTATTCTGCGACTCATCTCTTTTTTCATCACCCCGTTATTCATCATATTAACTCCTAAATACCTAAACAACCCGTTTCCGGATTTCCCCTATCCATTCATAGTTCCATGTTCCTGGTTTCCATTCATGCTTATGGCCTTTCTATTACTTACATCTACTAATAACTTTTTCCCATTACTCCAAGACTCCCCACATACTCTTTCATCGTAAATATTTGTCACCCACACCTCCTCTTCCTTGTTTAAACCCTCACTGTTCTTTCCACACTAATCATTCTCTCATCTGCCTTACTTTGCAATCAAAACACGACTTTACTACCTGTCTGGAATACTAATTTGCTTATCCCTTTATTTTCCATCGTCCTGAAGTACATACAAACCCTGGTCAGCCACCCTGTCACTCTCAGGCCCCGTACTGTAGCATCTCGCTTATAATCCCATCAGCTCCTGGTGTCTTTCCATGCTAATCCTTATGTCATCAACAGTAATTTTCTACAACCATTATCAAATTTACCCTAACCCTTTCCATTTTTACGTCATTCAGACCTGCCTTTCTTTTATCACCGACATTCAACATATCTTCAAAATGCGCCATCGATCCAGGACTGCATGTACTTCAGACAGTATCTCTCCACTTGCATATCTAATTCATTCGTTCATTAACCTTTCACTCTGCTGTTATTCCCTTGTAAAATAAATCAGTCTCCCTAAAATTCATGCTCACCTTCTCTCTGTTTTTATTACTTGCATTCTCTTTATCTTCTTGACTACCCTGCCCATCCTTTTGCATACCTGCATATGATCTTTCCTTGTGTATTGCAACTGCACTACAAATAACCTTTTTTCTTGTACTAAACCACTTTTCTCATGCTGCCACTCGCAGTTTTTACATCCTCTTCCTACTCTCCTATACTCACATGTACTGTCTGCTGCCTCTTTGACCCCACCTGGGAATTTTACAAACTCCGCATCTGCCTCTTCTACTTTCCTTTTAAACCTTTGCCAGTAATTCATCAATTTTTTACTAAATCTTTTCAGTTATCAAAATCACTCTTCATAATTACATTTGCAACCACATTTTCACCCACTCCACTCCATCTCACACCTATCTTAACTTTTGCTTCAACCAAATTATGATTAGATATGCCTTCAGCTACTAGCCTTCTCACCAATACATCCATCAATTTGGTCTTCTACCTAATCTGTACTAACAGATAATATAACAAAATCTTATCTTTACCATTTTATCCTTCCCAGATATGCTTATAAATATTCTTTTCCAGAAATAATGTATTTTCAACAATCAGTCCGAATACATTTCTACAATATTAAAATGCGATGACCTCTGACTCTGCATGAAAGAACAGACTCTCCAAGTGTTGCAAAACCATCCAACAGATGGCGTTGCTGCCGCCGCCGAGAGTCTTCAGAGAACACGTGTCCCTTTGATTACGTTGAAGCGCTTGAGTGGCTGCTTAAATGACCCTATGTGATGTTCTATGACCTCGCAAAAATCCGTGTCAGGTGCAAGGAAACTAACTGTCTGTCATCGTTGGTCTTCAGCCTAGATTAGGGTTATGAAGATGTTAATATGATTTTACTTCTTTTTCTTTCCTGTCTGTGCATAATCTCATAATAGTAATATGATTATGGATATTATTTTTTATTACCTAGAGTAATAGTATTAGTAGTAGATTATCACCGTGCTTACTAATTATTTATTCTTACGAATCATAATTTTATATTTGATCTTTTTCTGGGGGATTTAAGGGTGGACATTCAATATATATACCATATGTTAATTCTTCTTCGTTTTAACATGCTTTTTCCCATTTTTATATGGGGTAAGCACGATGCCTTCTTTTGAAGGACTTTGATTTGGCGTTGGGGTAGGCCGTAGCCTCGATCGGCTGCCCTGCCTGACATCGCTTAGACCCCGGTAGCGAATGTGTACATGTATCATACAAATCCCCAGCTCCCTTTCTCCCAGCACCGAGGAGAACTGAGCTGTTAGGTCGACAGTTCGAGACGTGTGAGGTGTATGTTATGTTTTTAGAAGATGTTGGAGTGGCTTTGTTTATGTGTGTATTAGTCTGTAACACCCATTTGCTTTCAGCAAACCTATCCGTTGATTACGTACATAATCCCGGGGTGTCTACACGGATAGCAAAGTGTCTGCCTCTCTGACCGGTCGGCTGCGGATTTGAACCCGCGCCACAGACCTCCATGAAGTCCAAGGCTGCTGCCCTACCGACCGAGCCATCGAGGCTCTTTACTATATGTTAATACTGTGCTGATATTTGAAGGTATATAATCCAATACTTCGGCAATAATATTCGAAAATTAACTTGACTTTCACCCTGTCCAGTTCTTTCAGTTTGCACTTTTTTTCCGTTCACCAGAATGGCTGTTTCAAATTCGACTGGGGAAAATTCTGTCCAGTTTTTCCGAATTTGTCCATGTTCCAACGTCTGTAAGGCCTTTTTTTTTTCTTTACTGAATCTTGCTTAAAGTGTTATTAGCTAAACAGCTTGCTGTAAAAATTACTTGTAAATTCACTCCCATCTTGTTATCTTGTGAATTTGTCTGCTGTTGTTGACAGAGTAGCATCTTCTGTTCTACCCTTGTCTTGTGGTGCGCCTCAGTAGTTTGTCGTTTCGCCATTTCTTATCTTGTAATGATCCCTCCAGTTTCTATTATATTTTTTTCCATTCATCTTCTTTTCCAGAATTCAAACTCCTACTTCACCTTCCTATACTTTGTAGAATTCATGTGCTTGCACTTTATATATATATATATATATATATATATATATATATATATATATATATATATATATATATATATATATATATATATATATATATATATATATATGTATGTGTGTGTGTGTGTGTGTGTGTGTGTGTTATGGTTCTTTTGACGTTTGAGAAATAGGCTCGGTATGAACTGATGTTCCCCTACTGAGCCCCTACCCTCTCTCTCAATGGATGCAGAGTGCCTTTTTCTGTTAAACAGAGAGCCTGTCCTCTTAACATTGGTGCAGATTGTATAATGCGTTGACAATGACAGCAGTGCATCCATGTGGTCTTGTGCTTTTTTATCTATTGGGCTTTTATCGTTTTCGTTAATGTTTTATTTCGTCTCTGTTTATGCATCTCATATCTACGTAGCCAGTCTTTTAGCTTTCACATCTATTTGTCATGACGTATTTAGCCTATCAAGATATCAATCCCTAGATATATATAAGCCTAGCTTTCTTTGTGCTTGACGCTATACTTACTGACTGCTTAACCAGTTCTTTTCTGAAATCCTCATTATCATTATCTGTTAACCAAAGATTTTTTCCTCATTACTGTCCAAGCTGCTGCATTTCTACCTAGTCCTACTTATACCTAGTTTGTCGCATCACCGAGTACTGTCATAGCTGGAATTCAACTGCTCTTTTGACACGGTGATTTAGTGAGAGCAGTCCCTTTTGGAAACGTTCGGTCGCAGGTGTGTGCTGGTCAAAGAGGCTGAATTGAGAGAAGGAGGACCCAGGAAGCAATTGAACGCTCTTAAACTGGTCACTTAATTCTCTCTCTCTCTCTCTCTCTCTCTCTCTCTCTCTCTCTCTCTCTCTCTCTCGCTGTTGATGCCTGGCGAAGTAAGTATACCTTAGTTTTACCACACCACTGAGCTGATTAACAGCTTCTCCTAGGGCTGGCCCGAAGGATTAGACTTATTTTACGTGGCTAAGAACCAATTGGTTACCTAGCAACGGGACCTACAGTTTATTGTGGAATCCGAACCACATTATAGCGAGAATTGAGCTTTTATTACCAGAAATAAATTCCTCTAATTCTTCATTAGCAGGTCGGAGACTCGAACTCGGGCCTAGCGAGTGCTAGCCGACAACTCTACCGACTCGCCCAACGAGGAACTGATGCCTGGCGAAGGTGAGGAGCTATTGAAGAATTAGCAGAGATATGTAAATATATATATATATATATATATATATATATATATATATATATATACACACACATATATATATATATATATTTTTTGCTTTGGACCCTTATCGTTTACTTAATGTCCAGAGGCTCCTTAACACGCATTACTCTCAGTCGGAAGTTAGTCGCGTAGGACTATGTTAGTACATAGCCCAAAAGCCCATGTGGGATATTGCACACTTTTTCTCCTCATTTGCCGTTTCTCTGGTCGCTGTCAGTCGTAGTTCCCATCCAACTAAGATCTGTCGTTTTAGGAAATCAAGAAATTCACTGCAAGTTTTGCTGGAACTGAATAACTAACCTCGCAAACTTTGAAATCATGATGCGTTTGTATAAGGTTGCGTAGAACATGGGCTCTGTAGTTTGAGTACTTGACTAGGGCCTCTCGTGTCAATAACCTAGATGTTGTGGCGCCAGTTTTGGTAACCATAAATCGATCAAGCAATCCTTGACACAGATACTGTAAGGCATATTTGCTTGGAGCTTTTCGTTTTTATCAATTTACGTTCCGTGCTTAACCGCTGTATGTCTCTTTTTGACCTCAAGATGTCTAGCAGGTTGGTAGGTTAGTAGGCCTAAAGACTAAGGAGGAACAGAAAAGAGCCAGTCTTCTCATTGAGCTGAGAGAGAGAGAGAGAGAGAGAGAGAGAGAGAGAGAGACAGAGAGAGAGAGGGAGAGAGAGAGAGAGAGAAAGTGGAACGTGTTAAGGGTTAGGTAATGAAGTTAAAACTGAAAGTGAACGAAGCTCTGAAAGAGAGTAGTGACCTTCCCTTCCTCTTTCAACTCTTCAGGTCAGTTTCCTTTCTTGTAAGCCACGCAGATGAACAGGTACGAGTAAGGTTGAATATATGAATGCAAGTCTCGCCACAATGCAAGGTATCAAGTCCAGTACTCCGTTCACTGCCCCTTCTTGGAAGGCTGGGGTTGTCATCCCTGCTGTCTATGGGTGCTGTGCTTTTTGGAATAAGGTCTTTATTTATCTGGAAGCTCTAGAAGTGACTTACCGTACGAGTGGGTTTGTTAGGGAGAGAGAGAGAGAGAGAGAGAGAGAGAGAGAGAGAGAGAGAGAGAGAGTCGAAGCTTTATAGTACCTAATTATAGGAATGAGATAGGAAGAGGTTAAAACGAGTTATTTTGCAGTTTTCAAGGCATGGGTTTTAAATACGTTTAGAATTTGCTCTTCTCAGTTTTATTCCCTCCAAAAGGTGTGGCGCATTTGTCACAAAATGTGAAGACTTTTACTATTACTGTCGTTGTCACTACTGAACCATTTCTGAGAGTGCAACCCTTATGGGTGGAAGGTAATTAAATTTAACTTTTGTCTGACCAGTTACTTACTCGCCCTAGATTCTGTCTAAGACGTAAGATTAACTACCTCTGAATGGTGGTACCTTTTTTTGTTGCTTTGTAAATTATCTATGTGATTAGTTTGTTTTTAACTGGTCTTGGGTTTATACTTTTGCGATGTTTGAATATAATTTGCCGTGCATAGAAGTTCACTCCATTTACAGACATATTTCGCGTATGAAAGATATTTTTTTTTTTTTATGTTATTATGCATGCGGATATTATGTAGGCCTAGGAATTCTATGCATAGTATGAAAATCTGAGTTGTTCTGGCGTGATGTACTGCACTTACGTATTTCATATAGTACCTAGGTATTATATACGATGCATGCATTTACTTAAGCAAAGTATGTGGAAAACAGTTTAGGCTAGGACTTAGATTAAATAAATCAAACAAAAATTTTCAATATAAAATCTGATATTGGTTAGGTTAGGTTGGTAATGAGGCAGCCTCCTTTATTGTAGCACCACTGTTTAATTTGCTTGTTTCATATATTGCAAAAAGGGAATTGGTATTCTACAGAATACCGAGAGCTTGTCATGAATGTTTTCCTTTATATGTTTCTCCATTTAATTTTCTGATACTCTATTGGATCCCTGTTTATTATAAACAGTGCCTCAGTTCCACACAGTGTCGGTGACATAAGACTTGTTTAAGAGTAAATAAGTGTGTGTGATTCTTAGTGCTCTCTCTCTCTCTCTCTCTCTCTCTCTCTCTCTCTCTCTCTCTCTCTCTCTCTCTCTGAATCAGTTCGAACCAGCAACGGTGCAATTGTGTAATGATCATTTATTCTTGTTCATCGAGCATCAGCCAAGGCCATATGCCTACGGGCTTACAACCCGAAAGGCTTTTAATTAGAAACATCTTTCTTTGCCACTGGAGAAATTATTTACAGTTTGACCTACATTGCTGAGCGAGAAAGAGTTCTATGAAAGTTTTCATGATATTGAAAGCACGTTCGCTGAATACGAATGGCTGAAAAATCCATCCTTCTGTAGCCCCGTAGGAGGTTAGTGTCGTCTGTGCACCTTACTTGGTGCACTGTAGGCATTACTAAAAGTTGTTGCAGCGTCCCTTCTGCCCCTGGCTGCACCCACTTTGTTAGCCTTTTATTGTACCTCCATTCTTGCTGCCTTTCTTCCATCTTGCTGTCCAACCACTCCAACTCCCTCTCTTCACTGAATGGCTGAAAGTTTCCCAGTGCTTGATTTTATAGTCTAATTTTCATAAATCATCATTCCTTCAGTAGCAAGGATGGTGGAACTCTGTGTACAGAACAACATTTCTTAAATAGACTGTACACGTATTTGTGTAGGATGTGCACCAAACTCAAACGTATATTCAGACGCTTACGTTGACACACACGTGCTGTAATTTTACATAAGAGCACGGAATCTGAACACACTAAGGGATTCTTTATCACTTCTGGAGGTAAACTGCAGCCAAAAAAATGCCTTGTCTGCTATTCTGTCAAAAACGAGACTTAATCTCCCCCCCCCCTTTTTTTTACGTCTGCGTCATCAATTCGTCTAGAACACTTCCATTTTTATCGTTTTATTTTTCCTCTCTTCCTCACCTTTGCCCTCAGTCTCTTGCTCTTTTTCCAAGGTCTGCCTCAACATCTTTTCTCCAGAGGAGCCAATTGTAGCTTCTTTGATTCGATTAGAATATAAAATTTAGGCCAAAGGCCAAGCACAGCGACCTACGAGGTCATTCAGTGCTGAATATAATGTTGAATCAATTATTAAGAGAGGGTAGAAAGTAAGATGGAAGAAACAGAATATGATCGGAGTTACAGTAAAAGGAATGAAAGGGGTTGCAGCTAGGGGCCAAAGGGACGCTGCGAAGAACCTTAAGTAATTACTACAGTGCACCGTGTGAGGTGTACTGACGGCACTACCCCTTATAGGGAATTTTAGCTTCTTCGTCGTCAAAAAGACCGTCGATGTCACCTTCGAAGTTTCTAAAATACTGCGAATGAAGAATATTACCAGAGAACCTGCTGAACACTACGTTTGCATATATGTTTAATAAAGGCTTTAATTCCACAGTTGAATGTCCATGCGCCTATGTCTTAGTTTTTCAAACTTTATTGTTGCTTTCTATCTGTATATATAAAAGTGTATGTATGTATGTTCCAGCATAACTTGGAAACATATTGAGTAATTTTAACCAAACTTGGTATGCGTATGGCTTACTATCTGGAAAAGAATACTGTGGAGTTAAGACATCACTAGCACCAAAGAGGGTGGGGGTGGGAAGGGCTTCCCTGAAATGGGGCTGGTTCTGCCCGTAGACTTAGTAACTAAATAAACTCTGTGGGTTTATCATACCTCATTTCAGTATACATATGACTTACTATCTGGAAAAGAATACTGTGGGGGTAAGACATCACTGGCAACCGAAAACAACAGATATTAGTGTCTAATCCATAGTTTTCGAGGTTGCTGAGATGAATAGTAACACTCCCGATGCCCTTTAAGTCCAAGTTCAGCCCCGATAGGAATGGGGAGTGAAAAGGGGTGAAATATAAAATGTCAAAAATGCTGGGCAATGTAACTGAAGTAACTATCTTAACAGGAAAGAGAGAGAGAGAGAGAGAGAGAGAGAGAGAGAGAGAGAGAGAGAGAGAGAGTGGAGGGGGTGTTAGGGAGGAGAAAGAGGGAAAGAGTGAGGGAGAGTTGGAGAGAGAGAGAGAGAGGGAGTTTATTGGTTGTCATTCAGAGTTTTCCCAGGCAGAGCCGGGTATGTCAGCTAGTTGAATATAAATATTCTTGTTCATTGATCTCCATCCCTTTGTTTTCTTCACTTTGTTACTTAGTCTTGACGTATGGAATCCTATACTGTGGGTGCTTGTTCCTCAAAGCCATTTCATCTTGCTCTGAATGGATGTCTAATCATTCAGTAACAATAATGATAAAAGACCCCTTGACTTGGCCTTCTGATCCTGAAATTCAAATTCAAAGAATTTGAATTTCTTTTCATCTAGCATTGCGGATTACCTTAACCCCCCTCCCCCCACTCTCTCTCTCTCTCTCTCTCTCTCTCTCTCTCTCTCTCTCTGTTTGCCTTTCGAAAGAACAGAAAATCAATGTAGGATTTTAAGCCAAGAATCATTATTTCTAAGGAAGAAAGGTAATAGGAGAAAGGAAATTTCATATGGATTTTAAAGGATTTGTTAGAGAGTTTTTATTTTATTTTAAAATGAAATTGTCATTAGATTATACAATGAGATGATGAAGGGCTTGTACTTCAGATATAGATCTATTTATCATTAGAATTCTGGAAATTGAAATATGAGAGAGAGAGAGAGAGAGAGAGAGAGAGAGAGAGAGAGAGAGAGAGAGAGAGAGAGAGAGAGAGAGAGATGGAATTATCAAAAGCCCGCTTCACCATCAAAATTTTCATTCATTCTTATGGAATACAGATAAGGAGAGAGAGAGAGAGAGAGATGGAATTATCAAAAGCCGACTTCACCATAAAAATTTTCATTCATTCGCATGGGATACAGACAAGGAGAGAGAGAGAGAGAGAGAGAGAGAGAGAGAGAGAGAGAGAGAGAGAGAGAGAGAGAGAAGTAACTGCTAACCGGTTTCTCTCAGGCAAGGTAAGAATTGCCTCATCGAGGCCCTCCAATTTTATAATAATGGCTTACACACAAAATGACTAGTATTTTTTCTTCTCTTCCTCTCAATCCCTGCTCGAGGAAAAACTAAAATCAATCTAAAAGGCGACTTTACCATTAGGAAATTATTCTCAGTGCATATGAGGTGTTCACCTAAGTGCCCAAGGAAAAGTATGGTTTCGTTGCCGAATGACGTAACTCAGACAGTAAGCTGCATACAGCAGGTCATTTCTAGCGGGAATACCGTGTCCCTCTTGCACTACATGGCAAGGCGAAGAAGTAGTCGCTGCTATGGTAGTAAGCATTGGTGTTATGTGTGTGTGTCTGTATTGCTATGTATATATGTGCATATATATATATATATATATATATATATATATATATATATTGCATATATATTATATATTATATATATATATATATATATATATATATATATATATATATATATACATATATATACATATATATAGAAATATGTGTTTGCGTGTCATTAAGTACTTTTCGTTTATTTCTTTCGCGACCAGTACTATTACTGCTCTTACTATTACTACTACCACTATTTCTACCACCACTGCTACTACTACTACTACTCCTACTACTACTACTACTACTACTACTACTACTAATAATAATAATAATAATAATAATAATAATAATAATAATAATAATAATATTTTATCATCGTAATCGTCGTCTGCTTTGCTTATCTTATCGTTGCTTGTACTGTCACTAAAGAGAAAAATTATAGTTTATCCTCTATGTCATCATAAACATAGTATTAAAATTTTCACGATAATTAATGATAGTAATGATAATCATCTTTTATCTTACTTATTCTTTATTTCTCTCTTAAATGTTATTCTTTATCTCACAGTTTTTCCCGCATTTGGTCCCCATTTCATCAGTACATATCCACGTTAGGTATTAGTCTTTTATTGCTATTATAAAATGTTAAAATCCTCGCATCCCAATCAGATGCAAAACATGATAATAATCACATATTTTCAGAGACTGAGAGAGCCAAATTAATTAAAAAGAATAAGAGAATAAAATGATCACTCAAAATAATCAGGTTTTGGACGACGAAAAGGTAAGTGCTTTTGTTTTTCCGAATTGGCAACTTAGCATATCACCCACAATCACACGCTTTTTGTCGTTCATTTGTTGCTAGAGTTCATGTTCTGATTTTGCATAATATTACTCTATATATAAGCTATAAAGAGAGAGAGAGAGAGAGAGAGATCATAACCTCAATAAGATAATAATCATAAAGGAGAGGAAGAGAGGATGTCATAAGTTCACTCAAATTGATAATGATCATAAAGCTGATACGAGACACCCATGTTTGTTCGACCATAAATCTCTCTCTCTCTCTCTCTCTCTCTCTCTGTGTGTGTGTGTGTGAAATTAGTTTCAAAGATGCAGTTTGATAATTTTTCTCTCTCTCTCTCTCTCTCTCTGTGTGTGTGTGTGTGTGTGAAATTAGTTTCAAAGATGCAGTTTGATAATTTTATATATACATATGAAATAACTCTACTTGCATGGAAACTTAGTTTTACCATGTATGTGTATTAAATGTTATGCCATTAGAGTGAATGTGATCTTTCGTTATATCTTGACACTTTCTTTTTATTGCACCATATCCTTTATTTCATTACACTATATCGTATAATTATCGTTATGTATTTCTTTTGCCTCCTTTTGTATTTTGTTTATTTGTTATTAGATTTTCTCGTTATAATTTATTAAGGGTTCACTGCTTTATTTTTTTTTTATTTCTCATTAAATGTAATTTTTCACAAGACGAATATTTATGTAACAGATATTCATCCATCTACTTGTTACTTGTCGATATTTTCATTGATTGCTGAATCCATTCGTTCATGCACATATTTACTCATAACGTATAATTTTTTATTGCGATGACGTTAATGGCGAAGACTTGCTAAACTTGAGCGATTTAGCAAGTCGCTGATAGGAATCCAGGACATTAAATCTTCCGCTGATATCGGTAACTACCGTTCCCCCGTCTCAGATTATAAGGCAGGAGAGACAAGGAACTTTACTCTCTCTCTCTCTCTCTCTCTCTCTCTCTCTCTCTCTCTCTCCTTATCAAGGAAATTTTTTCCTCTTCATTGTGGGTGAGGTAGGTCATTGGTTTTTCTTTATTTTAACGTATTTTGAACAGCCCATCGTAATTACTGGCAAAGTAACAAGAGTAATTCGATTGTGACCAAAGTTATGGAAAAACAAAAATCTTCAGGTACCTCAAAAAGTTAATATGCTATAGTGTGCACTTGCAAAATAATCATCCATGATCACAAAAACATAAAACGTTAAAATTAACACACATCCAAAATCGAACTATAAATTAGCGTCGATGACCCTCGACTTTGTAACGCCAGCTGACTGACTAAACGAGCCAGTCACCCAGGTAGCTCGGTATAAAGTGTTACATTTTTTTATGCACTGGATTATGTTTAAAGTCTCTCTTCGTTGGTTAGAGAAATTTAGAGAATAGTATTTCTGATTTTTTCAGAATCTCAGACTATATCTTAACTCATTCGTTAGCGTTTTGAGTCTCGTGTCTCACTGTAACCCATCACCGCTTATAGAAGGCACTCTTAGTACGACGTCTCAGTCCAGTGAGGGTATGTCGTAAGAAAGATTTTTTTTGTTTTTAAATAATTATCATGAATTGTTTCCGCCTAGATTGACTTTTAAAAATGTGAAATAGGAAAC
>NC_089765.1:44761909-44766909 GCF_040412425.1 Macrobrachium rosenbergii | reverse complement strand
TCAAAGGGAATTTCCCATAGCTACTCCATCTATTTGATTATATAATTTACCATCAAAAGTAAAAATGCCATCAGCAGTTGCTAAATGTAATAATTTTTGCAAGTCTATTGTATCAAGTCCAAACGTTGGATCTAAGCAATGTCTAGCATAAATGCTTCCTGTAACTTACAGGACTTTCTTTGCATAGAGTCACTAAACACTAACTAAACAGTAATGCACAACCACTAAACACTAACACTCATTATACACTTACACTCACTAAGCACTCACACTATTATACACTCACACTCACTAAACACTCACACTTACTATACACTCACACTGAATAGCACTAAACACTCACTGAGTACTCAACACTCACTAGGCACTATACACTAAATGCTCACTAAACACTCATAAAACACTAAACACACGATAAACAGTCACTAAACACTCACATAATCCTAAACATTCATTAAACACTCACTAAACATTCACTAAGCTCTCACTATACACTAAACATTCAGTAAGTACTCACGATACACAAAACACTCACTTAACATTCACTAAGTACTCACTATACACTTAACACTCACTAAACCCAGGACACTCCTTAAACATTCACTGAATACTTACACATCAAACATTCACTAAATAGTTACACACTAAACATTCATTAAACACAAACATTCAGAAAACATTAACTAAACCCTAAACACTCACTAGACATTCACTGAATACTTACACACTAAATGTTCACTGAATAGTTACATGCTAAACATTCACTAAGCACTTTCACAAAACATTCACTAAACCCTCAACCCTCACTAAACATTTACACACTAAACATTCACTAACACAAACATTTGCAAAACATTCAACAAACCTTAAACACTCACTGAACATTCACAAAACATTCACTAAACACTTACTCATAAACATTCACTAAACACTTATTAAACATTCACCAAACCCTAAGCACTCACTAAACATTCACTAAATACTTACTCATCAAACAATCAGGTTAAAAAAAATTCACAATCGCACTAAACCCCTGTTCAATTTGCACGGTTACCAGAACTTTAAAGATGGTCGCAAGGCTCTGCAGCGCCGCCCTGGTGGAACTACTTAGTACTGGTCTAAGATAGCATCTCTAGAGATGTATCCTCTATGGTAAGAGCAGACCCACCCTATGAGATTTTTTCCATTTTTAGATTTTTTTTTAATAATCGTTTTAAATCGATTCTGTGATTACCAAAATATGAGATATTATTCATTATTTTCATTTAATTAGTTTTGTATGTCATATCAAAATGATTTTCACAGAATGGAACCAAAATAACAACGTGTCAAACGAAACAATAAAAAAAAGTGGCGAAATTATTTGAAATGTGTTACACTTCTAGACGTACGACTAAACTACAATATCACACCAAGCAGATAGCAGAACCTATGCCCTAAAATCATGATCCGAACGTTTCATTTGTACCTACAAGAGTTTTTCAAAACTTTTTAACCAAGAATAACAAAGATTAACGTTAACAGCTACTGAAAACTGGAAAACGAGCGTAATCAGATTATCGGAGACTAATCACTCATCAGAGATCTTGCGTGACAGGTGCAGGTGTTTTCATACGCTGATGTTTCATATTGTCTATGCAGATAAAAACAACTGTAAGTGCTGAGGGAAATAAGGTTCATTTATTAATTTATGTTGCCATAAGTGCTTTCTTCTGTTGAAACCCATCAGACTTCGGGTAGATGAACCATGAGATCAAAGATTACCCACCATAGGCCTAATAGTCACCATGCTACGGACTACCTGATCTATTTTTTTTTAAAGTGATGCACATATAATCACTAAATAACAATATTGATTGCCTATAAGGTTATCTGTAGGCACTAGGAACTCTGCCGAAGTTCAGTGTCAAAAACAATATAACAATTGTATGAATGAACAGTGTATATAACCTAAACCATTGTACAGCTATGCACAAATATGAGGCGACTTGATTTTTTTTTTATTTCCGATGTCATACATTTGAACAAGCTCGCGAAATCACAGCTAGCACTATTTTCCTTATGGTTATATAAATAAGATCCCTTTTATGCATCGGTATAATTCATAACCTATGTGATTTGAACTGATTTTCTGTTTTACATTGTTTAGCTCAAAGCACCGTGTGCCGTCAATGACAGCACGCTTAACATGCTCCTCGGGCTGGTCAACGTAACTACCTCTGCAGCATTATAACAGTAGACCTAATAAGTTCAACAGTCATGACAACATTTTCTAAATAGGAATATGACTTGCTACAAGTTTTCTTTGAATGTGTTGAAGTTTTAGGCTGTGCTCAAGCTGCCTATATGTTATGAAATGATTTATAGATGTAAAAAAAATAATCTAAGCCTTCTGAGATGTAATCTCTGTTACCCAAGAATTTATTTGTCGAGATTACCTGTTCTTTGAGGAATAAAAGATGATGATGATTTTAATTATATGGAGAAGATGGCTATCAATCGAAATATCTATTAGTAGTAATGTCAAGGAATATGGAACTTTTTTTTTAACTAGCTTAAAATATTTTCTTAAAAGTCTTTCTTCTCGCTTTTGGTGTATAATTTATTCATTCATAAGGTAAATTGAAATGTAAAAATGTGTAGATAACTTGATATGCTTTCTGGCCAGAAATTGTTAATATAGAGATGTGAATGCTAAGTGTAATGTATGTATACTAAGTAAAAAATCTAACACACCTTGGCCTAGGAACAAAATCTTGGCTTTTACAAAAGAATAATTGCATAGCTATAATTTTTGAAGTGGTTAAGAGATATAACTTAAGTCATTTTATTTTAATGAAAATTCAAATATTCCTCTAACAAATATAAAACAAATGTTGCAAGATAATTTCATTGTTGCTACTCATTGTAGACCTACTGTATGTTCCAGGTGGTTGCACCGCCGCCCAAATATTTGCTTCACACACACTAGCTCACCCGTTGATATCGGTGGATGCATTCTACTTTCGTATTTACGTATTTACATTATTTCAGCGTTGATATGTAAAAACAATCAAATAGGACTATTTCAAATGTTATGGTTCCATTGGAAGAAATATTAATGTTATGACAATTTTTTTCGTTTTTTTTTATTTAACATTTGAACTGAGGTTGGATGATGATTTTTTTTTTGTCAAATGTATCAGCGATGAGTGAACGAAAGTTTTTAAAATGTTTCATTGTTGTTTCTCTGAAGTTTGGCTACACGTGATATTTTCTTACAGTTTTGAAATATATGACAGATTTCACCCTTACGAAACATTATGGCCTAATTATATGAAATAATCGTGTTTTCACATTGAATTAATTGATTAATATGGAGCATGTTAGTTGCCAGTTCGTGAATTTTAAACAAAATCCTATGCAATCATGTCGCATCACTTAAGAGCATAACTGTACCACAATAGTGTGAAATAGTAGGCCTATGCTGTGCTTTCCTGGCGCAGAATATTTAATATTCAGAACTGTATTCTGAAGCTCAACCCAGCGAAACTCATTAGGAAGGGTTATTCAACACAAGAAAACATTAATGAAACATTAGTAAATAACAATGCCTCAGTGTACATAGAGCATGGATGTAGGCTACACGGTATGGAGCAATTTTCAGTAATTAGAGTGACAGCATGTGCAGTCTTTTGTCTTTGCTATTCAAACACCGGTAGCTTGGCGAGCATTGTCTCCCTGACAAAATTCATCCAACTCACATTTAGCCACTAATAAAAGAAAAAAAAAACTCACATTTAGCCCTGAAGAGGTCATGCTCTAGGTGTATCTCTGCTTTATAATATGTCTGCAAATTTAGTTGTTCGTTTCGTCTTCATGTACTCTACAGATGGGATGTACTTTTATCTACTGAATACATATTATTATTATTAATATTATTATTATTATTATTATTATTATTATTATTATTATTATTATTATTATTATTAGTGGTGGTGGTGTTATAAATAATAATTATTATTTATTATTAGAAATATGACGAATAATTATTTATTTTTAGAAAGATGATGATGTTTGCGACCTTATATGTAAATGAAAATAATGTTTTATGTACATAAGTTTACCTTTTTTGACAGTAAATTGTTATTATGAAATAAGTTTTCTACTCTTTTTTTCCCTTGATATTTCAGTAAAAGATAATTTATGTTGTGTTAACCAGTACTTATTATATTAAAAACATGCTTTTTTTACTGGAGATGGAGGGCTTTGAACAAAATTCAGTGACTGGATAATGTCACAATTTTTCTACTATACCGGCTGTACCGCAATCTAAATTATATTGCAAGTATGACCAGTTCGAACGTCTATTTGAAATTCATTAATATAATGCGATAAAACTTCATGCACACTATATATGTTCATATGGGGAAATACAAGGAGAAAATGCATATAAACGTGACGATTAGGAGAGGCAATATTTAATTCAACATAAAAAATCTTGCTCCATAAAATGGTTATGCTTTGTTCTTTAACCCTTGCATTGTCAGAAACTCCAATGTCTTCTTTCACCAAGTGGAGTAACTCGGTAAGCGCTAAAACCACGTTGTAACTTAATGACAGCACCAGCATTTACAGGCTATAAATAAGGTTATTCACAATACAACGAAAAACTATATGTATAATATCCTACCATGTACTGATTATATATATATACTGTATATACAGTATACATGTGTCTATGTATGATTGTATTTATTTATTCAGCATTTAGTTTTGGCATGAACAGAAACTACTGGAGAGCAAAATAGCTATACTCTATTTCATTCCATCTGTCACCTCACAAACAGGTTTCAGGTAGATGTAGCATGCGCATAGCTATCTCGTGATCGGCTACAATTGAATGTTTCCGATATCTTAGACTTACAGCGATCAAGATGCAAACTAGTACTTCTTCAGTAATATGTCTGAATGCTTATATTTACAGAAAACCTTCACATCTTCGATAATAAAACAATACA